>NC_064621.1:602916382-603216382 GCF_023898315.1 Schistocerca nitens | reverse complement strand
ATACGAACATGTGGTGCTTCCTACACCACTGCAACTGTGCACATGCAATAATGCCTGTTTTCTGGTGCTCTCTGGCAACTGCTAAACCGAACCTATTTCTAACAGCTTCAGGATAGTATTGCAAAGTGTGGTTCGAAAAGCATTACTTTCAAAGTAAATTTCTTTTTATGCAAGATGAAGTATGTTGCATGTGAGAAAGTGGGATGAATTTCTTAAATCGCAGAGTGTTTAAAACTGAACACTTTGAGGACAAGCCACTTTCAAGAATTTCAAGCCCAGAAGACCAGACATTTATGTCATTATATTAAATTTACTGGCACATTTATGTGATGTATCTTAAAAGTATAACACAAGCAAAAATAGATCAATATTACGTGTGAAAGCTTAGCTTTTCTTGTAGCTGTACTATGTATATTAATGTAAACCACTAACTTTTGATCTTTGTGTGTTGGCGCTACGTAACAGTGACCTTGCTATTGGCTGACTATAACATGTGTCCTATGCTCTGAATATCTGCTGTCATCGGCTAGCGAGATCATGTGGCATGAGATACAACTGGCTTACAAAAGAACATCGCAATCTCCATTTCAATGCTCTGGAAACTTAACGTGCTGTGTTGGTGCAATTCGGATTTATATTTTCTTAATACGAAAATATGCAGCGTATATTATGTTGCTGCATATCAAAGGTCTTTCCAAAACTTCTCTCCTCCATTAGATTTTTATTATTATTTATGCTTTCATAGGGATTCAATATATTTTTTATTAATGACCATTTACATAAACAATCATTTAAAGAATGTCAAATAGCTACCTGGGGTGATTAGGTGAGAAACAAGGAACTCTTGCAGCTTTCATACTATATGTTCAGCTCGTGCAGGATAAATGACTGTGTCACATTTGAATATTTTGTAATATCATCTATAACTTTAAATATACATGTAGGATTCGAAATGTAGTCTGTAGTGTTCGCTGAAGCCGTCAGCTTTCATTTAATACTCTGTAAGGTGTGATTGTTGCAGTGGTTTAATTGTTATCAATTTTTGCTGTCCAGCATAATATTCATAATGAAAAATACTGAATGTAGAACCGTGCTTATAGCTGCAATGAGGACAATCTCATAGCTGCAATTTTTATCGTGTATTTTGTTTTATTGTGTAATGTTTATGAGGTCTGAAATGTAGTTTCCCTGAAAAAACAATATCTACATTATATTTTGTTCTCTGCAGTCACCGTTGTCTTTTTGTACCGCCTCACTTGTGCTTGTGACTCTTTGGAGTATTGAAGAAACAATTGCTGAGATGCAACCATGTGTTTGACATAAGCAGATCAAAGTTTTCATCCGTAGGAAATGGGGTGAAAAAACATCTTGGTCACACAATATTAATAGATTGCAAAAATCAAAGTTAGTACAACAGTATAAACAAGTTTTAGTGCCCTGTAGGAGTGTGGTAATACTTGGTCCTGTTTACTTTCCCTGAGCTATATTTCATTGATAGAAATTAATTACACAATTTCACTCAAGTTCCACAAAATCTACTCATACTGATGGGCTAAAAGTGATGACTGTCCATATCATCTGCAGCACAGGTCACACAAATGCAGTGTGATAATTACTTCCAAATGTGTTGCAGAACATTGTAACCCAGTGAGCTAACACATGATTACAGTTTGATTTAGTAAGGTCATGTACAGGCTTGTAGGTACTGGCAAAACAAACATTCTTTGTCCACTCAATACTGTATTATCCCAGGAGTGTGATCTAATTTTCTCGGAAGGCGTATATGGAGTGTAAGGGGGGGGGGGGGGGGGGTTAGAGATCAATCTGTGGCTTCTATGTGACACTTTCGTTTCCTTCTTTTGTCGTTTCTTCCTCTTCTTTTCCCTTCCCGTTGCTTCGACCCCCCCCCCCCCCCCCCCCGCCCAGTATGCAGGGCTCCGTGCACCAGGCCTGCATGCAGCCAACAACAGCAACATCACTGCAAGTCTCTAACTGATGGCTTGCGGCTTGGGATACCTCAAATGACTGTGCATATGTGAAATCTCTGCTAATCTAGGCTCCTCAAACTGAAGGGCACATTGTCGCACCTCCTTATCTGGAACCAAATGAATGATCATGTCTCTGACAATGGTGTCCGCAACATATATGTTCAAAAGAAAGTAACGCTGGTTTTCACAGAGGAGCGAAGTGGGGGTATCCACGATAAGCAGAAAGCCTTACGTATCTTCATGTTGACCAACTGGAACACCACGAAATATTGTCAGAACTGCTTCTCATAAGTGTCCTAGTCTTCCATGGATTTTATAGGGCGGGAACAGTGACTGAGCGTGGCTCAACATAGCCAACAACTGTTCCAATAAAGGCATAAGTGCCTGCCACTATTGCAGAAGTGACTGAAGTAAATCCACCAAGGAAGAGCCTAATGGCAGAAAAGCACAGAATCTGAAGCTCATGAAAATTCGTCCCTCAGTGTTGCCACTTGCGTTCTAACAAGGAGACATATAGGTGTAAAAAAGAGAGAATTTTTTGGGTCATGGAATGAAATCAAGTAGGATATAATGAAAGTAGTTTACACACCTCAAACATAGTTCATGACTGAGGGCCTGGAGACCCATCCATGTCCTTATAAAGATGTTATCCACATCAGATGGATAGTGCGGCGCACGCTTGGTGGACCTGGTAATTCTGGTCGGTGACTGAGGTGCCCGTGCTCCTGGTGGCCACCTCAGTAGTTGCAGGCTTGCCGTTGGAATGTTGGCCCACACTACACCCTGCAGTTGTGGCCGGACTTAGGTCTGCTGTGTGCTGTAGGCATAGTAACTGAGGGGTGACTACAGCATGCAGCCTTAACCTCATTCAACAGTTAACATTTTCTTCATCATTTTTCCTGCCTTTTATTACATTTGGCTGGTGATAGGCAGTTGCCTATTGTGATTAGACATTACTTATATTTATATTTCCTGTGTAGATTCCCTTCCTGTCACCACAAATGTTGTTTACCTCACAGGACGAAACCAGCATTTGCAATCTGTCTGTGAATTCTGTGTTCTGTATGTGTTTGCAACAACAGTTTGTGTTCTGTTTTTCTGGGGATGAAGATGGGGAACTAGCTGGATAACTGTCTAGACAATTGCGGAAAGCTCCAGTAGGTTGGGTTCTAGACAAGTTATTGAGAATCTGACATGAGCATTTGATCAAAGTCTGATGTGCATCCCTGTTTGATAAGTCAGTGTGCTACACATCAAGCTGTATTACCACACTTCTTGCATTTGATTAACTTTTACAGTGCAGGGCATAATGTTTCAGTAGAATGTGTGTGTGTGTGTGTGTGTGTGTGTGTGTGTGTGTGTGTGTGTGTGTGTGGGCTGCTAAATACTGCATTTTCGGGCAACAACAGTCATATTATGTGGCAGGTGTCATTAGACCACAGTTAATACTCATTTCATGTAATAATGAAAAAACTAGGCACTCATCTTTTTGTGTTTCCTACGCAGGTCTCGTCGTAAAATCATGGCTCAATCGTTGAAAATCTAGGTGGTTATGATTGATTCCAAGCTCGGATGCAAAGAGGCCTAGGTTTTATTCTGCTATATTCAAAAGTTTTGTAGATGCGCTTCACAAACCATTCTTGAAGATTACACTTTTACTGGACAATGGTGATGTAAAAAATAATCAGCACTCAGAATTTAAGTTACACTTCCTTTTAATTGCAATATCACGTAAACACAAAACATCACTTCACATTACAAAACATACTTGAAAACATCTTCCTCACAGTCACTGTTAAAGTTCACATTTCATAAGCGGACTACGTTATGCGTCTTTCCAACATGACGTCCAACACTTAACTTTTTCAAGGTCCGACTCTCTAACAACTTAACTACTAACAAACAATTGCTTACGCGCCCAAAAATCAGAGTTACAAGTACGTCAAAGATCATAGTGACAAAAGAAAGAATACACATAAGAATAATATCATTGCGATATAAACATACGATGTATCGCAAATGAAATCAAATCTGAATGTTGTCTCATAAATATGTTAAGCAGTTAACAGAAACACAGTAGAATATTACTGGTATCGAGAGGTTCAGATGAGGTGCTGTAATGGTTACGCAATTCAAGTACCATTACACAGGATGTGTTTAAGGCAATGATAAGGAGAAGCCTTGTGTGTAAATTAAATATACATGTTTCTCTTCAGCTTACAGGTCATATGCAGCTACAGCTTTATGAAGTAGGCACAAAGTTCTGATGTGCAAGCAGTTGTAACAGACAGTGGGCACTCTGAAGCCTATTTCCGAATTAACCTGTCACTTCCTGTCGATGTGGGCATTTGTAACTGTACAACTTGTTCAAGTACCATGTACATCAATGTTGAATTGACAAACTGCCTATTGGCTTCTGTCTCGGGTTCTTCGGCCGACGTTCATCTAATGATTTTTCTGACGTTGGTGAAGAACAGCTCAGTGACTTCCTAAGACACTTGAACAGCCTCCATGCCAACATAACATTTACCATGGAAGTAGAAAAGGACAAGAAACTGCCATTTCTAGATGTTCTGGTAACAAGGGACGGCGAAGATCTGGGACACAGCGTGTATCGAAAACCGACTCACACGGACCGATACCTGCACAAACTGTCAAACCACCACCCGAGCCAGAAAAGAGGCATGATTAGTACGCTCGTAACGAGAGCAGGACGAATATGTGAGCCGCAACACCTCAAACGAGAAATGCAACACCTGGAAACTGTCCTGAGGAGCAATGGTTACTCCACAAATTATATTAGAAGTGTAACAGAGCCCAAACCTCGGCGAAGTAAGGAACCGGAAAAAGAATTGTCGGGTACGGCCTTTCTGCCATACATTCCCAGAGTGACGGACAGAATCGGCCGTATAATGCACAAACATGGCGTAAAGACGATTTTCAAACCGACAAGGAAGATCAAAGAGTGTCTTAGATCGGCGAAGGAGAAAAGAGACCCACTTGCAATGTCGGGAATATACCGCATACCATGCACATGCGGAAAAGTTTATGTCGGAATGACTGGACGATCCATTAACACCAGGATCAAAGAGCATAAGCGACATTGCAGGTTGGGGCAGGTGGAGAAATCGGCCGTGGCAGAGCACGCACTGAATGAGACCGACCATGTAATAAAATTCGCCGACACGGAAGTTCTGGCTGTAGAGAAGCACTATCACACGCGCTTGTTCAGAGAAGCTGTAGAAATACAAAAACACGCGAACAGTTTGAACAAGAAAGAGGAAAGCCTTAAGGTCAACGGATCCTGGCTTCCCGTACTGCAGCGAACGACCGTCGCAGGTAGCAAGAGGAGAACCGCACCGGAAATGACCGCGGAGAAGCCCTCGGACGTTGGCGCGCCAGGTACATATAGCCTGCGCCCGCGAGCTCGGCTCCAGTTCACCACCGGCAATGGAGGGTGAAGCTTTGACAATGCCAGCCACTCGTGCTGGCGAAACGTCAGAAAAATCATTAGATGAACGTCGGCCGAAGAACCCGAGACAGAAGCCAATAGGCAGTTTGTCAACAAGTGGCCACGAAAGCCTCAACAATTTTGTAATGTTGAATTGTTTATTTATACTGTTAGTTAGCCACCAGTCGTTGCTACAGCAGCAGCAACAGTAGTACAGGAGAGTACAGTGATCATTTGTGTATTATTTTACAAGCTTCTAATTAGAAGTGTGACAAATTTAGTTATACCTGCATGCTTTGTAGTCTAATTCTTAAATTTTTGTGTATTTACTAATCACAGCTCTACATTTTAATAACTGTGTAGTGAAGAGTTCTGCTGTATTTAGTATGGGTATTGGCTGTGATTGTTGTGTTCAGATGCAAGCTGAGTTGGTGACCCTTCGTTCACACCTCCAGAAGGTGCTAGCTTTTGTCGTGCAGCTTGAGACTGTTGCCAATGGGCAGTACTGTTGGAGGCCAGACAAAGGGATCCAAGGAACGTCCTGCACATCCCACATGTCACTCGATTGGTCCACTACTGCAACCACCCTGCCCGCACTGAGGTTGATCCGTCACCTGTGGTCAAGTGGGTGGTTCTTCCAAGGTGTGGCAGGTAGTGAAGGACTTTGTAGGGGAACCAATTGAAAGGCCTCTCCAGTTCGTCTGAAAAATAGGTTTCAGGCACTGTGGATAATATACATCCTGAGCCAGATGCAGGCATTTAGCCTGTTGCAGAGGAACGCCCTTGACTTGCAAGATCCAGTCTTTCATGGAGGGTGGCATTACTGGTAGTTGGGAGCCCCATTGTTAGTTGGGTAATTGGACTCCTTAGAGATATGTCTATCAAGGAAGGGAAGAAGTCCAGTGTGCACTCTGTGTGCATACTGGGAAGAGTCATCCCAGATGTGGAACAGGTACTTCTGGATACCATGAAGAGCACAGGGTGCAGCCAACTGCTGATGGTGGATCACATCAGTATTAATTATGTGTATTGCTTTGAATTGGAAGAGATTCTGGTTTCCAGCAGCTAATTGAATTGGTAAATGCTGCCAGTCTCGCTTGTGAGTTGCACAACAAACCATCTGCACCATTGTCGACAGGCCCAATTGCAGGCATTTGGTGCAGAGCTGAGTTTAGGATCTAAATCACGGGCTCAGATGGTGTAGTTCTGCGTCATGTGCCATAGGGTGGTGTAATTTCGGGCTCTGCTGAACATGTCGGGGGGTCCATTACACACAGGAGACACCTATATGGGTATTGGGTTTTGTGTGGGTTGTACTGGGCAGTTTTTTAGGTTAGAAGGTCATGGGGAAAGTACAGAAAGGATGTCGGTGTCAAAGGGTGCAGGCCAAACACAAGAATAAGCATAGACCTAGAACCAGTGGTATTAACATTGTAAATTGTTGCAGATCACAAAGTAAATATTTTAGAATTCAAATCAGGGACAGCTATGAAAGCAACTTAAATCCCTTAAAATTGACATGGCCTGGTTCAGTTAGGCTACTTTCAGACGACTAAGGGCAATGAGCAATCTGCTTAATTACATACCCATATAGATGCCAATTTGCATTATGATTTTGGATCATGTACTGTGTTCGAACATTACGAATTTGCTCAAAGAAAACAATCTATGAAATGTGAGGAAAACAAAGCAAAGACTACACTTGGAATATGGAACAAATTTATGAAAGAGATTGCCCATACTATGCTCATTTGTCTTCTGGGTTATTGCTGTGTGCTATAGGATCCTTATCTGATAAGATTGGCAGAGGACATCAGAAAAGTGCAAAGAAGGACTTTTTGTATTGTATTGTCACAAAGTGGAGGAGCAGTTGTCATGGATACATGACTTGTGGTGGCAGTCGTTAAAACAAAGGTGTTTTTTATTCTGGTGAGGTCTTTTCGTGAAATTTCAATCACAGACTTTCTCCTCTGAATGTAAAAATATTTTGTTGGCGTTCACCTTCTTAAGTGACCATCTTGTAAACCATATTTTAATTATACATTTCAGCCTCAGGTCACACTGTGACATTATGTCTGTTTAGAATTCTTAGCTTAGCAAGTCATTATCATACGATTTGAATTCGTAATGTACTCAGATCATCTGATGAATTGTTAAGAATTCATTGTAAAATGTAATTAGTTTCTGTTTCATTTCCAAAGAAAACTATATTGTACTTGCGAAACATTTGAGCAAAGTGCAGTTATAATATAATCAAGGTGCACCTATTTTTGATAATCTGTCCACAAGCAGGCAGTGCTCTCAATTCTGATTGGCCTGTAGAAAACTACCATACCCACTAACAATTTCAGCTTTTCAAAATGTGATAGAATTAAGTGTGCTTTTAGATAAGATTGAATTTATTTATAATTGTATGTCATCAAAATTTTAGTTTTTTAAAGCATACAATTTAAGGTGGTCGTCTACCAATTCTTTGATTGCAGTAAGCAAATAAGTTTTCCCCACAGTTTAGTTGCAAGGACAGCTCCTGAGATGAGATGAAGCCAAAACCAATTTATGTACTAGTAGATGTTAAAACAGATTAAATGTTCCACTTTGAAAGTCAGTCTTACCACTGAAATATTAAACACACAAAACATAACAGTCATTGGAAACTCCACGTTGGAATGTCAGGAATATTAGGAATAGCGCAGACTGCTATTCGCTGTAAGGATGACACATTGAGTTGCAGAAGGCACAATGAAAAGACATTTGTGTGTGAAGTGTGCTTGCCTGTGTGTGTGTGTGTGTGTGTGTGTGTGTGTGTGTGTGTGTGTGAGAGAGAGAGAGAGAGAGAGATAGATTGATAGATAGAGAGAGAGAGAGAGTGCTTTTTATTTTGTGAAGAAGGTATTGGCCGAAAGCTATGATGTGTAATGGTCTTTTCGTTGTGCATGTCGGCAACTCAACATATAATCTTTACAGTGAGTAGCAATCTATCCTTTTCCTAATATTGTTGATATAACAGTGACCAATTGAATTACAGTGTTAACACACAGAAAGCCACTGAACACTCAATTACAGTCCAACAGCTCAAAGAATACATCATATGCAATACAATAGTATACATTATCTTATCCACCAGCCATCATTCTTGGTTGGTGTGGCATGTGTACATCTGCTTTCCTAGCCATGTGTGGACACTGCAGGCATTTAAAACAAAATAGTTTGTATTATGTTTGTTCTGTGGTTATATGTAACATTGAAATCGTCAACATCTTTTGCAGTTTCTTGCAGATTTATTGGTGCATTTTGTTGATCTGTGCTTATTATTCTGCAGGTACACAAAGCACTTGTTGAGGGTAAAATGGTACCCAGCATCAATTCAAAGCCATTCATATCCTCAGAGCTGCTAATGACGCTTTCTGACTTGGTGGCTCATTTCTTCCCAACTGTTTCCCTGGCCAGCTGCAGGCAGGTCTTACAAGATGTACTTGGATTGGACCTCTACCGTGGCAATAGGTATATGTTACCTTTGTTTCTAATGAGCGCTTCACAAAAGGGCTGACAAAACCTACATAACAGAAAAATATTTAGTGATAATAGTAGCTACTAACGCGAATTCTTTACAGACGAATGGAAAAACTGGTAGAAGCGGACCTCGGGGAAGATCAGTTTGGATTCCGTAAAAATGTTGGAACACGTGAGGCAATACTAACCTTACGACTTATCTTAGAAGAAAGATTAAGAAAAGGGAAACCTACGTTTCTAGCATTTGTAGACTTAGAGAAAGCTTTTGACAACGTTAACTGGAATACTCTCTTTCAAATTCTGAAGGTGGCAGGGGTAAAATACAGGGAGCGAAAGGCTATTTACAATTTGTACAGAAACCAGATGGCAGTTATAAGAGTCGAGGGGCATGAAAGGGAAGCAGTGGTTGGGAAAGGAGTGAGACAGGGTTGTAGCCTCTCCCCGATGTTATTCAATCTGTTTATTGAGCAAGCAGTAAAGCAAACAAAAGAAAAATTCGGAGTAGGTATTAAAATTCATGGAGAAGAAGTAAAAACTTTGAGGTTCGCCGATGACATTGTAATTCTGTCAGAGACAGCAAAGGACTTGGAAGAGCAGTTGAACGGAATGGACAGTGTCTTGAAAGGAGGATATAAGATGAACATCAACAAAAGCAAAACGAGGATAATGGAATGTAGTCAAATTAAATCGGGTGATGCTGAGGGGATTAGATTAGCAAATGAGACACTTAAAGTAGTAAAGGAGTTTTGTTATTTAGGGAGTAAAATAACTGATGATGGTCGAAGTAGAGAGGATATAAAATGTAGACTGGCAATGGCAAGGAAATCGTTTCTGAAGAAGAGAAATTTGTTAACATCGAGTATAGATTTAAGAGTCAGGAAGTCGTTTCTGAAAGTATTTGTATGGAGTGTAGCCACGTATGGAAGTGAAACATGGACGATAACCAGTTTGGACAAGAAGAGAATAGAAGCTTTCGAAATGTGGTGCTACAGAAGAATGCTGAAGATAAGGTGGGTAGATCACGTAACTAATGAGGAGGTATTGAATAGGATTGGGGAGAAGAGAAGTTTGTGGCACAACTTGACTAGAAGAAGGGATCGGTTGGTAGGACATGTTTTGAGGCATCAAGGGATCACAAATTTAGCATTGGAGGGCAGCGTGGAGGGTAAAAATCGTAGAGGGAGACCAAGAGATGAATACACTAAGCAGATTCAGAAGGATGTAGGTTGCAGTAGGTACTGGGAGATGAAGAAGCTTGCACAGGATAGAGTAGCATGGAGAGCTGCATCAAACCAGTCTCAGGACTGAAGACCACAACAACAACAACAGCAGTAGCTACTGTATCTGAGCATCAAATGCATACCTGTACAATATTGGGGGAACTGTTTGTTGTAGTTGTATGAATATCATCGCTCTGTTCTTTTTATGGGTATATTACGTAAAATGAATTTCTTTATTATTGTAAATCAGTGCGTAGATTAAATATACTTCGGAGAATACTGAAGCATAAATAATGTTTTCAGCAACTTCTTCTCTTTCAGTTCACTAACATCACTACCACTATCATCATTGTAAGATATGACTGTGTTCAACATTGCCTTAAGCACATTTCTTGCAGTTCAGTTTACAGTAGTGCTGTATTATGTAATTTTAATCTATGGTATACCAGTCTGCTTATGAACGTCAGGTGTTAACACCCAACGGTGTTGTGTTTTTTCAGGTTTTTATTGTTATTTGCATTTTTGACTGCTTTGTTCAGGTCCAGTTTCATTGATTCAAGCTACTCCCTCCACCGCATCATATACACCAACCTTGGCCTACTCCCCCCCCCCCCCCCTGTGGCCAACAATCCCCCTCGGCCTGCTCCCCACCCCTCGGCCTGCTCCCCACCCCTCGGCCTGCTCCCCACCCCTCGGCCTGCTCCCCACCCCTCGGCCTGCTCCCCACCCCTCGGCCTGCTCCCCACCCCCTCAGCCTGCTCCCCACCCCCTCGGCCTGCTCCCCACCCCCTCGGCCTGCTCCCCACCCCCTCGGCACGCTCCCACCCCTCCACTCGGCCCGCTCCCGCCCCTCCACTCGGCCCGCTCCCGCCCCTCCACTCGGCCCGCTCCCGCCCCTCCACTCGGCCCGCTCCCGCCCCTCCACCCGCATGTCGAAAACAGATGTCATTATTTGAAATACATGTCAAAATATGGATTGTCTCTGCCCACATGTACTTTTGAAGAAATAGAAGTAAATGTTGTGAAGGAAATTCCATGTTGTGACTTTCAAAGGTGTTTTGCAACAAGCACTCTCTATAGTTCATGTAAATTATGTGGTATATGTCAGTTGTTTTCTGTTACTGTTCACCAGTAGTTTGTGACCAAGTGGGTAAATGTCGGACAAAATCCAAAGGTCTGTTGTTGCATCTTCAAACAGTCCTAGAGATGTGAAAAATGTGCAAATCCACCAGGGTTTTGAGTCCACGTTGAAGTATAGTTCCCCTGTATCTGATGGATAATTAAGGTCAAACGTTGGAGGAAGATGAGGGCATAGCACCAGCAATAAAACAACCATTCGTGGTAAAGTATTGTGTTCAAACCAACGTTTTTACTGTAAATTGTAGTGCCATTGTGATACCCGTTAAACAAATATTGTCAGTGAAGTAAGTGGGACAATTAGAATAACTGCATATATTAAAGAGGATTGAGAAAAAATTCTAAAAAAGACTTCAACATGGCTGTGAAAGAGGGCACAAAGTAAACATCGGTACAAAACAAATTCTTTAGTGCAGTGTTTGACTTGGTAGACTTTCTTTTGGAAGGGTTTTTAGAATGTTTTTGCCTCCCAGTGTTCATGTTTCTCAATGCATGTGTCGTGCAATGTCTGTAGTTATGTCACTTGTTGATTTTCACAATTACTATGTAAAAGGAAACACTCCATATCATATATTGCATATTTTGAATGTAGATAACTGATTACAGTAAAACAAGTATCAGTCCCAGTTCGTAGTTCCTCTTCTTGAACTCTATGTTTTGGTTATTAGCTTAGAAGATTTTAGTTTTATTGACAATGGAACAGACCTCTATCATTCCAATCAGCTATTTTTAATTTTCAGTATGTGTCAGACATGACACAGAGTCCAATTAAAACAAGTAATTCATGTTGTTGCGGTCTTCAGTCCTGAGACTGGTTTGATGCAGCTCTCCCTGCTACTCTATCCTGTGCAAGCTGCTTCATCTCCCAGTACCTACTGCAACCTACATCCTTCTGAATCTGCTTGGTGTATTCATCTCTTGGTCTCCCTCTAAGATTTTTACCCTCCACGCTGCCCTCCAGTACTAAATTGGTGATCCCTTGATGCCTCAGAACATGTCCTACCAACCGATCCCTTCTTCTAGTCAAGTTGTGCCACAAACTGCTCTTCTCCCCAATCCTATTCAACACCTCCTCATTAGTTATGTGATCTACCATCTAATGTTCAGCATTCTTCTGTAGCACCACATTTCGATAGCTTCTGTTCTCTTCTTGTCTAAACTATTTATCGTCCATGTTTCACTTCCATACATGGCTACACTCCATACAAATACTTTCAGAGACGACTTCCTGACACTTAAATCTATACTCAGTGTTAACAAATTTCTCTTCTTCAGAAACGATTTCCTTGCCATTGCCAGTCTACATTTTATATCCTCTCTACTTCGACCATCATCAGTTATTTTGGTCCCCAAATAGCAAAACTCCTTTACTACTTTAAGTGTCTCATTTCCTAATCTAATACCCTCAACATCACCCGACTTCATTTGACTACATTCCATTATCCTCGTTTTGCTTTTGTTGATGTTCATCTTATATCCTCCCTTCAAGACACTATCCATTCCGTTCAACTACTCTTCCAAGTCCTTTGCTGTCTGTGACAGAATTACAATGTCATCGGCCAACCTCAAAGTTTTTACTTCTTCTCCATGGATTTTAATACCTACTCCGAATTTTTCTTTTGTTTCCTTCACTGCTTGCTCAATATACAGATTGAATAACATCGGTGAGAGGCTACAACCCTGTCTCATTCCCTTCCCAACCACTGCTTCCCTTTCATGCCCCTCAACTCTTATAACTGCCATTTGGTTTCTATACAAATTGTAAATAGCCTTTCGCTCCCTATATTTTACCCCTGCCACCTTCAGAATTTGAAAGAGAGTATTCCAGTCAACATTGTCTAAAACTTTCTCTAAGTCTACAAATGCTAGAATCGTAGGTTTGCCTTTCCTTAATCTAGCTTCTAAGATAAGCCGTAGGGTCAGTATTGCCTCACGTGTTCCAATATTTTTACGGAATCCAAACTGATCTTCCCCAAGGTCGGCTTCTACTAGTTTTTCCATTCGTCTGTAAAGAATTCGCGTTAGTATTTTGCAGCCGTGACTTATTAAACTGATAGTTCGGTAATTTTCACATTTGTCAACACCTGCTTTCTTTGGGATTGGAATTATTATATTCTTCTTGAAGTCTGAGGGTATTTCGCCTGTCTCATACATCTTGCTCACCAGAAGGTAGAGTTTTGTCAGGACTGGCTCTCCCAAGGCCATCAGTAGTTCCAATGGAATGTTGTCTACTCCCGGGGCCTTGTTTCGACTCAGGTCTTTCAGTGCTCTGTCAAACTCTTCACGCAGTATCATATCTCCCATTTCATCTTCATCCTCTTCGATTTCCATAATATTATCCTCAAGTACATCGCCCTTGTATAGACCCTCTATATACTCCTTCCACCATTCTGCTTTCCTTTCTTTGCTTAGAACTGGGTTTCCATCTGAGTTCTTGATATTCATACAAGTGGTTCTCTTTTCTCCAAAGGTCTCTTTAATTTTCCTGTAGGCAGTATCTATCTTACCCCTAGTGAGATAAGCCTCTACATCCTTACATTTGTCCTCTAGCCATCCCTGCTTAGCCATTTTGCACTTCCTGTCAATCTCATTTTTGAGACGTTTGTATTCTTTTTTGCCTGCTTCATTTAATGCATTTTTATATTTCCTCCTTTCATCAATTAAATTCAATATTTCTTCTGTTGCCCAAGGATTTCTACTAGCCCTCATCTTTTTACCTACTTAATCCTCTACTGCCTTCACTATTTCATCTCTCAAAGCTACCCATTCTTCTTCTACTGTATTTCTTTCCCCCATTCTTGTCAATCATTCCCCAATGCTCTCCCTGAAGCTCTCTTCAACCTCTGGTTCTTTCAGTTTATCCAGGTCCCATTTCCTTAATTTCCCAACTTTTTGCAGTTTCTTCAGTTTTAGTCTACAGTTCATAACCAATAGATTGTGGCCAGAGTCCACATCTGCCCCTGGAAATGTCTTACAATTTAAAACCTGGTTCCTAAATCCCTGTCTTACCATTATATAATCTATCTGATACCTCTTAGTATCTCCAGGGTTTTTCCATGTAGACAACCTTCTTTCATGATTCTTGAACCAAGTGTTAGCTATGAGTAAGTTATGCTCTGCGCAAAATCCTATCAGGCGGCTTCCTCTTTCATTACTTACCCCCAATCCATATTCACCTACTACGTTTCCTTCTCTCCCTTTTCCTACTACCGAATTCCAGTCACCCATGACTATTAAATTTTCGTCTGACTTCACTATCTGAATAATTTCTTTTATTTCATCATACATTTCTTCAATTTCTTAGTCATCTGCAGAGCTAGTTGGCATATAAACTTTTACTACTGTAGTAGGCGTGGGCTTTGTGTCTATCTTGGCCACAATAATGCGTTCACTATGCTGTTTGTAGTAGCTTACTCGCATTCCTATTTTTTTTATTCATTATTAAACCTGCTCCTGCATTACCCCTATTTGACTTTGTATTTATAACCCTGTATTCGCCTGACCAAAAGTCTTGTTCCTCCTGCCACCGAACTTCACTAATTCCCACTATATCTAACTTTAACCTATCCATTTCCCTTTTTAAATTTTCTAACCTACCTGCCCGATTAAGGGATCTGACATTCCACGCTCCGATCCGTAGAACGCCAGTTTTCTTTCTCCTGATAATGACGTCCTCTTGAGTAGTCCTGGCCCGGAGATCCGAATGGGGGACTATTTTACCTCCGAAATATTTTACGCAAGAGGATGTCATCATCATTTAACGATACAGTAGAGCTGCATGCCCTCGGGAAAAATTACGGCTGTATTTCCCCCTTGCTGTCAACCATTCGCAGTACTAGCACAGCAAGGCCGTTTTGGTTATTGTTACAAGGCCAGATCAGTCAATCATCCAGACTGTTGCCCCTGCAACTACTGAAAAGGCTGCTGCCCCTCTTCAGGAACCACGCGTTTGTCTGGCCTCTCAACAGATACCCCTCCGTTGTGGTTGCACCTACGGTACGGCTATCTGTATCGCTGAGGCACGCAAGCCTCCCCACCAACGGCAAGGTCCATGGTTCATGGGGGGGAAGTAATTCATGTAGAATGAAAATTAAAAGTAAAACTGAGTTGAAACTTCGGTATTCTCATTAGGCCATCCAAGCCTCCAACCCAAATTCAGTGGGTGAACATTGTATCTGAAATGTTAGGGTAAGACTGCAGATTCGATTCCCGGTCCAGCACACGGCCTTCTGAGATGAATCAAGATTAGTGCTTCTAGGTTCCTACCCCTATTCTCTCCTGCCATCCCTCACCTGTGAAGGGAGGGAGTAGCGGGGATAATATAATGTGAAATTTTATTAATATCAGAAATGTTGTGCAGTTCACGTAAAAAATATATTTTTTTAATAGTATATTGACAAAAGCATAATTTCAATTGCAGGCAACAGATGATGATACTTCGTGAAGCTGGGAAGTGCCAGTCTGTCAACGACATTCTGCCTCTGGTGCATTTACGTGACGTGATACAGTACATGCCCCAGATGAAGTACATGTTCAGCCGCATGAACGCCAACCCCAGCAGTGAGGAGAGCGCCAGCAAGCGGCAGCGCACCAGCTAGGGCACAGCGTGGCCCTGTGTGGCCACACCGTCAGTGCCGTGGCAGATGCCAGCTGCTGGCTTCGGCTGGCCTCAGCACTACGGCCTTTAGTTCCCACTGCCCTGCATGCAACATGGGAAATGCCGTACAATTCGTCTGTGGTGATAGACTGTACAGTTGTCCGTTGTTAACACTCGGCATTTAAGTTATGTGCAGTTGAGCACCACTGAAAAGTGTCCTGTCGTTGACGATACAAGATGATTTTTGTCTGTAGATGAATGTTAAGTTTTCACTGTCTGTTTTTCTGAGAACGTGGACGCTACAGTTGAAGCAAAATGAGAAGTGAAAAATGGGCTGGTCCTTCATTTAAAGAGACGTTACTGATACACACCTATACGACCACCTTGTTCTTCTACAATGGGCAGAGAGACTTACAAAGTGCAATATCTTCTCTCCCTGATGCAGAGGTGCAGTGATACATGTGGTGCATAGCTTTTTAAATGTTTGCCAGCCAGCTTTCCCATCTGTCAGAATAGTTATGGATCACTTCTCTTCCCTGCATTTATAATGTGCATCACATTTTCCTACGTGAAAAGCTGCCACGATTTTCTATAAACCACCACTATGACTTCAAAGGATAAAACATAACCGAAGACTGAAAATGTGTTACACTTGAAATTAAGTGTAACAACATATAGAATTATTGTTTGTTGTTTGTTGCTAGTGTGAAGTCATTTTTGCTTATATAGCTGTCTGAAGCTGTTAAGAGTATTTTATCTATTTGTAGCTTTCTTTTTCATTGATCACAGTGACAAATTTCACAAATTGCAGAAAATGTAGCTATGTTGATTTCATTACTGAATTTTTGTACTGATTCCAGGCTAGTGTATATCGTAAGTCATATGTGGTGGTGATGTTACTGGTGGATTTGTTTACTGTAGTAGAGTATTTTTTACTGTGATAGACTGACTTGTTGTTTACAGTCAGAGGAATGTAACATAGCGGTGTAGATGACCCGTGTGCATTCCACATTAATTTACTGCCATCATAATGCGAAAATGTCACATCATGAAAAAAATGTTGATGACCTATATGGTCGTTCTGTACATATATGTCCATACGGATTGATTCTTATGGCCATGCAAATACAAAATTGCATTTTGTTTTGCATATTGCGTAACATTATCTTGTACAGAAAACCGATAATCATTGTTTGTAATATATGTATTTATTTTCATTCTTTGTACATACCAAGATAATTACATGTAATTAATTCAGCATTAAATGCAAAATCATTCATAAATGTGATAATCAATACTTCTTATTGAATATATAAATAATTTGAAAAATGTAAATATTGCTTACTTTTTACTAACAGTAATTCTGACTCGAGGCAGCTGAAGCAGGTCATGAATAAGTATAGCTGACACAAGCACTGATACAGTTTATTGTAATGTGAAAGCTAATTACATCATATTTCCGTAGCTCTTTCCTTGTCCTCCTTGTTTCTTTAACGGTTTTCCTCCTGCTAGCCCCTCCCTTCCTCCGCCACCCCTCCTCTTCTCTCTCTCTCTCTCTCTCTCTCTCTCTCTCTCTCTCACACACACACACACACACACACACACACACACATACACACACACACACACACAGTGAGAGGAGGAGAGGGTCAGTTTCCATCCAGATACTGTTGGCATGCAACATTTACTTGAAATGTTCATTTGGTTATGTTTTGCAAGATCTGATAGCATTAGCACCTTGTAGAGTAAGGTTATTTATTCTGTTTATCTTTGCCCCCATAAACAGAAACTTGAACCGAACCAAAACATGGAATGATAGCATTTATGGGCTCATTGCAGCTTAGCATTTAGTTACTTTCTGTTTGGATCCATGTATTTATATAAAACAGTGCAACATCAGTCATTTTATGTAACACATCATTTATCAGTTTGTAGCCCTTGTTGTGGTAAGTGTGCCAGTGTACTAGATTTTTTCCCATACTCGCAAGTACAGTGAAGCCTCGAAAGATTAATTTTTACAGATATAGAATGCTAGTTGGTTGATACATGTATGGTGGTGGGAGGGAGGGAGCCACTGAAAAATATAAGTCCCCAGTAAATTTAACTTGTATCTGAAATTGTCCTGTATAATGAAACACTTCATATTTTTCTCCCCCTGTGCACTTGAGTGTTAGCTGATTATGCACTCCATTGAAATATGTTGGAGCTATTTGTCTGTCTGTCTCTGTTTCCCTCTTTCCTCACTTGTAAAATGGTAAATTTGTAGAGTTGACCCACGTCATTGCTAATAGTGAATGAATCAAAAAAAGTAGAACACGAAAACAACAGTGACAACTGAAATTATGGAGCCTGAAAGTCTCTGAATGGTAATGAATGTATGATGGCAAGAGAAAAATTACAAACTGGAATGATGATAAAAAGTACAAAATGTGAGCAAAAGTCATGGACAAATTGGAAAAAGTTCTTGTCAGATGTAACAACTTCAGTAAGTAGTAAGAGATGTATGCTAATAACCCTACTCATGTTTCTGTAAAAGCTACATGGCTAGAATTTTGTGTGGATGATTCACTGAAGTAAGTTACTTTCTACAGTACTATATCAACAGCTGTTTTATTGTTTTTCTGTGTTGTTAATTTTTTTCAGTCAAGCGTGTACCAAATAATCAATTATGATAGAACATTGTTTCGGATGTGATCTTTTGCATGCTGGCCACTATCCTGCAGTTAAAGTAAATAATTTTATAGGGTGTAAAACTGTCTGTCCACTAATAACATTTACATAATTAATTCTGACATATTATGAAATATCTTTTGTTGTAGCTACTTGTAAGTGATACATGGTATTCATATTCTCATGACATCAGTTATGGACTGATTACACACAAACAACTCATTGCTATATGTTTATTTCTGATTATACATTTCTTCCCACAGGAAAAGGTTACTTCACTTGTGTTGTAAAATTCCTGATGCTATGCTCAATACATAAATTGACATAGCATGCTAATCAGATTGTTAGATGTTGATTGACATGGTAGTCATAAAAAACAGTACATTATTATAAGTCACAGCACTTTATTGCATTCCGTTGTCTGTGGTCAGAATATGTAACAGTAACACCAACTGATTAGTCCATTATCGAGCCAGAGTGCTTCAGAGAAACTTTTTTTTTTTTGTTTTATTGTTGAAGTGTTTTGTAATTCATCATTGTGAAAACTTAAATGCTTCCTGTAACTGCAGCAAGGGATATTAATGTATTGAAAAATTTTACATTTGTGTGGGTAGAGCGCGGGCCTCCTGATTTTTATGTACAGTTGAATTTTCTATGAAAATTGTTTATTCCAGCTCTGCAGAGAAATTGCGGGATAGTTACAAGAAAGAGAAAAGAACCATTCCCATCTCCTCTCTCCAGTCTTCTTCTCACATAGTGAGAAGCAGGAAAACAAATGTAAAAGTTGCTGCCAGAGGAAAATCTAGATAAAACTTGTAGTTTACTTTATAAATATGAGTGACTGCTTAATTCATTTTAACCATTAACATTCTCACTATACAGAAGTATTGTAAAGTGAAAGTAAAGTTCCTGATTATGACCAAAATATTTGGACTGTCAAGACAAAATAGAATGATGTAAGTGTAGGAGAACTCTTACATGTGAAATTCCTTTTTGTATAATTAAAAGAATTCAAATGTATGGAGTTGTATTGTGAATTCATTTCATTTGGAACATTGTTAATTTCAATTATACCCATTAGAATAGTTATCAGGATCATATGGCGACCCTTGAGAAAATTGTGTTATTGTAACAATGTGAAGAATATTATTATGGTGGTAATGAAATACTGTTTTCAGTCTGATACCACACCAAAACCAGTGCTATGAAAAATTCATTGTGTTACTTGTTCCTTTATTGATCAGTGTGCTCTATTTGTCACATAAGTTGTTATGTTGCAGTAATAAGTTGTGGGAGGGAAAATGAAGTGTGTGTGTTACATGATGTAGTTTCCTCTGCAAAGTTGTGTGTAGAGTGATTCTTATACATGCACTGCCATTGTGATGAATATTGGTAAACATTTTGTTTACCTGTACCAGTCTTTCATTTTGTGTTCAGATGTTAGGAATGTGGTTAACGGTATCTTATGTCAGTACTTAATGTGACAGTTAGCAGTACCAAGTCATAAAAAGTACAGCTCTGTTGTGCACATTGACAAGTCTCCAGAATTGAATACATTCCAATAATGATATTTACACTGAACAATACAAAGGGAACCAAATTTCCCTCCTATAATGACTGTTAATTATACATTCCAGGAGAAAACTCCAGCCTTTCTCTATTTAGGGTATTGTGTGAGAAAGCAAAGCCTTGAGTGTTTGAAATTAAAGTTTTCTATTTTGACATGGGTGTAAGCTAGTGTCTAGAAAAACAAGCTCCTTTTTTATTGCTAAAGGAAAATTGACAACTTCATTGTCTTGCCGGGGTTTTTGATTGTAATTACCACCAATGCACACGTGGTTGACCCCAGACTTGCAGCATCTCTAGTGAGGATGTCAGTCCTGCAATTAAGTTACTGCCACTTAGGACCAGGTAAACCATACCTAATAGTGAAAGCTACACTCCTCCTCAGCCGGCCGGTGTAGCCATGTGGTTCTAGGTGCTACAGTCTGGAACCGCGTGACCGCTACCGTCGCAGGTTCGAATCCTGCCTCGGGCGTGGATGTGTGTGATGTCCTTAGGTTAGTTAGGTTTAAGAAGTTCTAAGTTCTAGGTGACTGATGACCACAGATGTTAAGTCCCATAGTGCTCAGAGCCATTTTACGCTCCTCCTCCTCTGTGATCATCGTAAACATAGTCTCCTCACATGAAAATGTCTTGATGTGTAATAAAAGATCCAGCATAATGGACATTGCCTAACAAAAAATAGTTAAGTACAAAATATTCATAATTGATACTTTAAATATTAAATACATCATTAGCACATCTTTTAGCCACAAATAAATATTGTGTGATTTCAGTGATCCCCAATACACACAAAGCCAACAGTTAATCTATTGGAGATACAAAACGGTGCGCACTTACTACAGTGTGAAAGATTCATTGGGGAATATATTATATAATTCACCAGCAGAAAACTGAAAAGTTTGTTCACAATGTTTTCACAAAATACTCTAATTTTTTTGTGAATGTTTATTGTGTAATTCATCTAACAGAAGTTCTTATCATTTGCAATATTATTGTCTTCCTGTACTGGTGCTAAACAATGACAGTTGACAGTCCATGCGATGTTAAGTGGCATTTCCCTTGTAAACATGGAAATCTGTTCTGATTGGGTTTAGCAACAGGGATGCTGTGACAGGTGGTGTGTGTGCTGCCCTACCTCCCCACTCCCTGCCCCTGTCACACACACACCACTCCCTGCCCCTGTCACACACACACACACACACACACACGTTAGATTATTAGTAGTGAGATGTTATAGTATTAACATACACTGAGGTGACAAAACTCGTGACACGGCGATACGCACATATACAGTTGGCGGAAATATCCCAAACACAAGGTATAAAAAAGCAGTGGATTGGCAGGGCTGTCATACGTGCTTGGGTGATTCATGTGAAAAGGTTTCCAATGTGTTAATGGCTGCACGACGGAAATTAACAGACTTTGAATGCAGAGTGGCAGTTTGAGGTAGACACATGGAACATTTGAATTTCAGAAATTGTTAGAGAATTCGATATTCCGATATCCACAGTGTCAAGAATGTGCAGAGAAAACCAGACGTCAGCCATTACCTCTCACCACACACAACACTGGCTGACTGCCTTCACTGAACGACTGAGAGCAGCATCGTCTGCGTAGAGTTGTCAGTGCTAACAGACAAGCACGACTGCATGAAGTAACCACAGAAACCAATGTGGGACATATGATGAGTGTATCCATTAGGACAGTGTGGCGAAATTTGGTGTTGATGGACCATGGCAGCAGACGATTGACGTGAGTGCCTTTATTGACAGCATGACGTCACCTGCAGTGCCTCTCCTAGCCTTTTGACCATATTAGATGGAACCTGGATGACTGGAAAACCTGATTTTAGTTGGTGAGAGCTGATGACACGGTTTGAGTGTGGCATAGACTCCATGAAGCCATGGACCCAAGTTGTCAAGGCACTGTGCAAGCCGGTGGTGGCTCCATAATGGTGTGGGCTGTGTTTACATGGAATAGACTGCGTCCTCTGGTCCAGCTGAACCATTAGGAGGCCATTTGGAGTCATTCATGGACTTCATGTTCCCAAACAATGATGGAATTTTTATGGATGAGAGTGCACCATGTCACCTGGCCACAGTCGTTCGCTATTGGTAGAAGACATTCTGGACGATTCAAATTAATGACATGCCACCTAGATCGCAAAACATGAATCCCACTGAACATTTATGAGACCTCCTGACTTTCATAACCCCAGTGTATATTCATACCATTTTTCTTGGGACAGTGTTTTCTTTTTTGCTGTCCAAACTGTTCCGGTTTCCTGAAAGCTGTCTTGGCGACACTCAAGGAAATGTCCTTTATTGTGATTCTGATTGGCTAAATTATTTCATGGGTTCAGGGTGTTTGCCTGCAATTTAAAGTGCACTGTGTAAGTATAAACGCAATAGTACCAGTAGTACAGCTTGCTCTACATTCTATGTTTATTTATTGTTCATGTTTTGCACTGTTGGTAGTACTGATTCATGTGTCCTGTTTCATCATGCGAAAACAAAAGTGTAATTTTAGCAGTAATAAAGAAAGTGAGTTTACTTGTATCCCTTGCAGTGGAGGAACTGTACAATGTAGTCTTCGACATAAAAACTGACCGCCAGACGGCTGCCACAGGGACTGAAGTCCGAGTCGACTTAGTGGCCAGTAAAACCAACTGTAACGTGCGCGTGGGGCACACAATATTCATTAAAGCCTGTACTATGGTAAGTGAGTGGGCTTCACCTTCCGAGACAGGATTTTTATATAGATATTGACCGCGTGTACCTGAATGGTGGCAAATCAGACTTACACCCACTCTGTAATAACAATGATATGTCAAGTAAGTCCGAAATGCAACTACACGTCAGGACGGACAAAAAGCAACACAAGATGCTACCAATTTAATAATAATACGGTTGCCAGCCTAATTAGGCTTAACTGAGTTTCTTCCCTGTACAAGTTGGCAGATATTCGTGCAAAGCAACAAGTAGTAACTTTGCATAATATAGTAAAATTTTAGAACCATAAAATCTATTGAACTGATAGTTTCACGTTCTGTACTGATATGGGAAAACCATAAATACATAACACTACACTATAATGTATACTACAAGACTTTGCCTATTAATCTGATTAAAATCGGGCATAGGTTACCCTAGAAATAGCACTTTCGAGCCACACACAAAATGTCAATTTAGATAAAGATAAAACACTGATAAATTTTGGCTTTTATATTGACTTTAACTTTTGCTGGTCAAATCAATTTAGAACACTTCAGAATTCAACTGAATAAAAAGGAGGAGGGGGGGGGATCCTGAAACTGTTATGATCACTGTATAAAAAAAATTGATTACTGAAATTATTATGCGTTCAAGATTTCCAGTATATGAGTTGCTACACGTTTTATCTTATTTCCTGCTTATTTAAATACCTTTATATATGTCTCGAAATAATTAAACTTCATTACTATATCAATATTAAAGTTATCTTTCAACTTCGTTAGACCTTCATTATTCATTTACTGGTTCATTAACAAAACAGTTCTTTAAACACCATTCTGACATAGTTAGGTCTGCAAGTAATTATTATTAGCACAAAATTCAATTCTTCATTTCGGGACACTCGGGTTGCACAACATTTGGAAAGGACCCTGTCTAGGTTAGTTGTGAGGATAATTAAATGAGGGGAAATTTAAGTTTTTATTGAATAGTTCATTTCATAATCCATACGAATACAGTACTAAAAGTTTCAACCTGCTTGTATCGATGCAGCGGTCAGCGAGCGGCGAGATGGTGAGGCACAGAGCACACATACAACCACAGCTATGGCTCTTGATGTATCAGCACTTTAATTCTTCTTAGCGTCGCAATACTTTTCCATTTAGTGCCTATGGAATTTTGCCATGCTGTGTGGGCGTTGGAACGGCATACCCGAGGCTCAATGAAACTACGTCTTCCAGGTGAGCCTCCTCGCTCCAGAACGTGTTGCTCAGACCAATGCCAAACTCCAACTACTACTGCTGAGCCCGTTGTGCCGTGCCGTGCCCATGCGCATTTTCCGGCGCTCGCCTGCCATCCACCTTTTACCGCTCCCTGACAGACCGGGTATTCACCCGAGGTTTTGCATTCTACATATCCTAACACATGCCTACGTATGGACCAGATGCACAGTTACAATTTTAAACATCTTACAACAGTTTCAACATTTGTTACATTTCAGTTCTATTACAATATTGCTCGACATTTGACATAAACATTAATATTCACATTGAAAATTGTTTACAGTCTTCTTAACACAATGGCATGAAATGAAATCAGAACATCAATTACACAAGTTTAACGAAAAAAAATTACTTATTTGTACAATAGTACAGCGTCGTTGTTGTTACACATGCCCCTGTTTCCAGTAAATTTCACTAAGTGCAAATTTGATGGGAACACTGAACTTTATATTTATACATGGGTTCTGAATCTTTGTGTGAATGTGCCATTATAAAATTTTATATCACAACTTCCTTTCACTCACATTATATAGGTCTATACTTTTTAATATATAGAGAACATTTACCTATCATTTACTTAAGTGCCTTTGGCACAGTCCAACCTATCACAACGTGATTTAAGTAGCAAATTGCTTATTATTATTATATTTCTCAGAGAAATAAAATCAAAATCTGCAACACAAACACTTAACTACAAAGCATATATAAATACCTATATACACTATAAAACAATTTGTAACTGCCTGCATTGAATGGCAGTCATTTCCTTATTTACTAATAAACACACAGTATTATTTAGAAAAATCACTACATATATTTGCTGCCTATTATTCAGATTTGGGCAGTCCATTTCACACCATTTTATCACATCACCTGTACCACACTTACAATTGTCCTTTTGACTATTTATCTGCCCTCTTTGGTGTTCGGCAGTCCTTTATATCACGACTCACGTACTGCCCACTTTGATTTTTGGCAGTCCCATCTTTTATCTGGCTTGCAGCATTTGTTTTTTTTTTCAGCCCTTTTTTCCATACATCTTTACATTTATAGTACATTTGGTAATCTGAAACTTACATAAGTACATTATCACACTGACATTATTATACATACATTTACAAAGATATGTTACATTTAGAATAAAATAATTTCATCATTAGATACAGCATATTTATTGCAGATTGCTTTCTGAGTGTACTTAGGTCACTCACTCCTAGGAACCTACAGTTTCAGGTCCACAACGTTTCTTACACCTAAAGGTCTCTTGGATTTTGCGTAGATCAGGTAGTAAGCATTATCGTGTGGAATGTTCTGTATTATATACGGTCCATTATAAATGTATTTAAATTTGGAAATTTCATGGTTCAGTTCACTAGATTTTTCGTGGGTTTTTAAAAGAACATAATCTCCAATTTTAAATTGTGATACTTTCAGGTTTTTATCGTGTCTTTTAGATCTAGATTCAGCTTTCTGCCTTGCCCTTTTTCTGACTAATTCTTTCTTTTGACTCAACCCCAAGCTTGTACAAGGTGGAAACTCAGGGTTTTTCCTCAATTAAACTTTTACTTCTGCTGCCTAACAAAATTTCTTCCGGTGGGAACCCAGTAGTTTCATGATGTAAGGTGTTTTTTTTTTCTTCCACAACGCACCCTGGTCGACTGTGACATCGTCCCAAGATACGTTCCTGACCTGTGAACCATTTATATCTGGTGGCTTTCTAGGTTTCTGGAGTTCAAAGTCTTTACTTACTTGAACTCTTTGTAATATTGACACTGAGTCGTCCGGTGGCTCCTTTTTTCTGTGTTCAGTCTCAACATCTGGGTTTTGTTTTGAAACTTCATCATTAGTAGGTACAATATCGCAATTAGCTGTATTCCCATTATTTTCACTAGTACCGAAATATTTGTCATCTGAACTATCGTCAGAATCCGACCATTCTGGATCGCTTTCAGGTTCTAACATAAAAGCTTTTCTGAGACAGGCACTAAGTTCTTCCTCTGCATTTTCGTCAGACTTCGATTTTAACTCAATATCCTCTTTTGGCAAAACGGCCTCATTATCAGCTTCACTCACATCCACTGTTATTTCATACTTAGTGTAATCCTCGTGGACTTCAGTTGCTCGTAGGTAATTACCTGCCCCTTCCCCACGGTGCCTTTCGGTAACAGCTTGTACTGTTGGCGGATTGTTAACAGAAGTTACCTCCTCGTCGATGCTTAGGATTTCATCCTCCAATTCCTTCCTATCTTTAACCATTGTCCTATCAGCAGCACACGTACTTTGCGTGGCGCTATTTACTCTCTCCTCTTCAAATTTGGACCACGTCACCTTATCGACGTCCCTATACTTCCTTTTTCACTAATTAACCTCCTTGCCTCATATTCCTTCTTAAAATCCTCCCACTCATGTTGCTTGAGGCCCTTGTACAGATTGTCGATCTGCACACGCCAATCAATTACTTCTGCTAATTCATTCTCGCCATTTACTTCATTGCTAACACTGCTAACCGCACCCCTCTGTGTATCCACTGTTCCATCTACTATTTCCTTCGCCACGGAATTACCACTCATAATGTATTCACCAGCTCTTAAGGCAATGGTTATACCTAATTCTGCCACCTTGCTAGCGGCTTCTCTCTGAACAGCTGCTCTGCTAGGCTGGGCCGTTGCACTCTGACGCTCCACTCGCCTGTTAACATGTAGCGCTCTGCGTGGCGAAGATGAGTCATCTGCGCTTGCACCTGACGCTTGTTTCGCAACAACACGTTGCGTCGTTCCACGCCTGTCTCTAAGCTGTCTCATAACTTAACTGTCAGTCCGGTAACATTTCTTAAATCGGGGCCGGTATGTCTTGTCCGCTTCCGTTTGGCCCGCAATGTTTGCGGAAATCAGTTTCCCGCATCGTTATTATTTTGCGCAGTGTACCCTCTACCGCGACCTGGATAACCCCCTCTTCCTCTGCTTCTACCCCTCTGTATCATGTTGACGCGAAACCCATCGACGTCATTTCTCTCGTTATTATTGCGATTATTTCTGTTACTAAAATTCTGATAATTGGCACGACCTTCGCGCCAGTGGTCTTCGTCTTCGACCCTTTCGAGAAACGCTTGGAAGCTGCGATGATTGCTTCCCACATCTGTCTTCGAATCTTCTGGAAGCTTTTTATATAGCTCCCATACGATTTCAGAATCGGATCTTCTCCCTCTTAAGTGTGTCAACTTTCGGTACCAATATTCGCAGAAATCTTTCAAAGAATTCCTGCCCCTGTTATCATGAAGTTTGGCCATGATAAACTCGCGCCACAAATGATCCTGTTTTTGTTTGAACCAGTATTCTTCCGTAAACTTTTGTTTAAACTCTTCGAATGTCATTAGTTCGGTATTCAAGTTAATTCCCCAGCACTTAGCATCACCTGCTAAGGCGCTAATTACTACGTTTATCTTCTCCTGACCAGACAAGTGTTCAGGAAACATCCTCTCGCAATTTTTGATGAAATCCAATGGATGCCATCCGTTATGTTTCTTGGCGGGATCGAAGCGCTCCTCACCTTCCAACAGCTTTGTAAGTGGCATGCCATTACAGACAACACCAGGCCTATCTTTGATTTTACTCTCGAGATCGAAAATTTTGCTTTGAATTTTCGATCTATTTTGTTCACACTTTTGTACACATCCAGTAACTATTTCGCCTAAATCTCTTTCAGTATCTGAAACTGCCTTTTTCAACTGTGAGATTCCATGTTGGCATTCGTTTACGATCTCAATTTTAAGACCGAAAACTTTTTCGTCTACTTTTGTTTCAACTAGAGGCTGTACTTTCTCTTGGATGTTGAGAATTTCAACATCAAACCTACTGTTAATGTTGTCAATTTCCCCCTGCATAGTATTCATATTTTTATTACTTGTGTCAATTTCAGACTTCATAGTATTTAATACAGAGCTTAAATTACCCACTTTTTGTACTACCTGTTCTATTTGTTTACTAATTTTAATTCCTTGTTCTTTAACCTGTGCTTTAAGCTGACCAACTTGTGTTTTAAGCTGCTCACTCTGTCCTGCAATTTGTTTGGTTAATCATTCGAATAAGTCGTTCATGCTTAAAATTTTCACACTGTTTTGTTCTACGGAATCGGTGTATTCCGATCCTATTTCAAAATTTTCTTTCGGTTCTTTCTTTATCTGTGGTGAATCAAACATGTCAGTGGATTCGTTCACATACCCACTATCATCTACAAAGTCATCCTCTACTTCCTGTTTTATTCCTTGCTGTGATCGAGGCGATCTCGACATTTCAATCTGTTCGTTAACATGTTCGTGGTATTGTATGTACGCCAATTGTCTACCGCTAACGCCATCTGTTATCTGGCCGCGTAAACTCCTGTCATTGCCAGCCGCATCTTTATTATGCTCGGCACATCTACTGTGTCTACGATCTTGTCCATACTGAACGCAAACTACACCTCACTATCGTACTTGACGTTCACTGCTATTTACGTTACTGAATAATATTGCAATTCGTGCCACTGAACATCCGCTGTTCGGTATTCATGCTAATTTGTAACCAACAAAAACTGGATGTCCTGTCACCGGGAGCCACTTGTAACGTGCGTGTGGGGCACACAATACTCATTAAAGCCTGTACTATGGTAAGTGAGTGGGCTTCACCTTCCGAGACAGGATTTTTGTATAGATATTGACTCCGTGTACCTGAATGATGGCAAATCAGACTTACACCCACTCTGTAATAACAATGATACGTCAAGTAAGTCCGAAATGCAACTACACGTCAGGACGGATAAAAAGCAACACAGAAGATGCTACCAATTTAATAATAATACGGTTGCCAGCCTAATTAGGCTTAACTGAGTTTCTTCCCTGTACAAGTTGGCAGATATTCGTGCAAAGCAACAAGTAGTAACTTTGCATAATATAGTAAAATTTTAGAACCATAAAATCTATTGAACTGATAGTTTCACGTTCTGTACTGATATGGGAAAACCATAAATACATAACACTACACTATAATGTATACTACAAGACTTAATACTGTCTATTAATCTGATTAAAATCGGGCATAGGCTACCCTAGAAATAGCACTTTCGAGCCACACACAAAATGTCAATTTAGATAAAGATAAAACACTGATAAATTTCGGCTTTTATATTGACTTTAACTTTTGCTGGTCAAATCAATTTAGAACACTTCAGAATTCAACTGAATAAAAAGGAGGAGGGGGGGGGGGATCCTGAAACTGTTATGATCACTGTATAAAAAAAATTGATTACTGAAATTATTATGCGTTCAAGATTTCCAGTATATGAGTTGCTACACGTTTTATCTTATTTCCTGCTTATTTAAATACCTTTATATATGTCTCGAAATAATTAAACTTCATTACTATATCAATATTAAAGTTATCTTTCAACTTCGTTAGACCTTCATTATTCATTTACTGGTTCATTAACAAAACAGTTCTTTAAACACCATTCTGACATAGTTAGGTCTGCAAGTAATTATTATTAGCACAAAATTCAATTCTTCATTTCGGGACACTCGGGTTGCACAACATTTGGAAAGGACCCTGTCTAGGTTAGTTGTGAGGATAATTAAATGAGGGGAAATTTAAGTTTTTATTGAATAGTTCATTTCATAATCCATACGAATACAGTACTAAAAGTTTCAACCTGCTTGTATCGATGCAGCGGTCAGCGAGCGGCGAGATGGCGAGGCACAGAGCACACATACAACCACAGCTATGGCTCTTGATGTATCAGCACTTTAATTCTTCTTAGCGTCGCAATACTTTTCCATTTAGTGCCTATGGAATTTTGCCATGCTGTGTGGGCGTTGGAACGGCATACCCGAGGCTCAATGAAACTACGTCTTCCAGGTGAGCCTCCTCGCTCCAGAACGTGTTGCTCAGACCAATGCCAAACTCCAATTACTACTGCTGAGCCCTTTGTGCCGTGCCGTGCCCATGCGCATTTTCCGGCGCTCGCCTGCCATCCACCTTTTACCGCTCCCTGACAGACCGGGTATTCACCCGAGGTTTTGCATTCTACATATCCTAACACATGCCTACGTATGGACCAGATGCACAGTTACAATTTTAAACATCTTACAACAGTTTCAACATTTGTTACATTTCAGTTCTATTACAATATTGCTCGACATTTGACATAAACATTAATATTCACATTGAAAATTGTTTACAGTCTTCTTAACACAATGGCATGAAATGGAATCAAAACATCAATTACACAAGTTTAACGAAAAAAAATTACTTATTTGTACAATAGTACAGCGTCGTTGTTGTTACACATGCCCCTGTTTCCAGTAAATTTCACTAAGTGCAAATTTGATGGGAACACTGAACTTTATACATGGGTTCTGAATCTTTGTGTGAATGTGCCATTATAAAATTTTATATCACAACTTCCTTTCACTCACATGATATAGGTCTATACTTTTTAATATATAGAGAACATTTACCTATCATTTACTTAAGTGCCTTTGGCACAGTCCAACCTCCTATCACAACGTGATTTAAGTAGCAAATTGCTTATTATTATTATATTTCTCAGAGAAATAAAATCGAAATCTGAAACACAAACACTTAACTACAAAGCATATATAAATACCTATATACACTATAAAACAATTTGTAACTGCCTGCATTACAATACTACTCGACATTTGACATAAACATTAATATTCACATTGAAAATTGTTTACAGTCTTCTTAACACAATGGCATGAAACAAAAAAAAAAAAAAAAAGAAATGAAATCAGAACATCAATTACACAAGTTTAACGAAAATAATTACTAATTTGTACAATAGTACAGCGTCGTTGTTGTTACACAACCACCCGTGACATCGCTAAGTTCATCCATCTGTACAATCTGGCAACACTGTATGAGTCAGATGTGTCAGAAGGAAGTGTTGTCTTGTATTCTAAACATATAGTCACATGTTCGCATCCAACTGTGTCTTTTTTTTTTTTTTTTGAGTGAACATCGAAGATAAATCGCTTTACATTCTACCCACCAGTAACAGCAAATACTTCCAGAAACAATTCTGCAGGACAGCTAGTGGCTGCTTTGTGACCAGAACAGCTTACGATTGAGCGTTTCCTCGTTTTGCAGTGGCCAGCAGCCATACGCCACCAGCCACCGGAAATCGGCCGCCGAACAGGTGAACGTGGTGCAAAGCTGTAATTATCGATTTTGATGTTCTAGTTATCATCTTGCAGTTAAGCATTGTAAAATCATGAACTATGGTTAAGCGTTGTAAAATTGGGTCGCAAGTGGAAAAACGTGTAACATCCGCAACACAATATTTATGTTTAGTATGTTAGAGGGGTGAATGCAAACGAGGCAGCTCGATAGATGTGATCAGTGTATGGAGCGAGTGCTTTTGGGAAAAATACGCCAGAAAAAGATATTCTTGTTTCGATAAAGATTATTCTGGCATGAACAATTTTCCACATTAAGGAAGTTTCGACTACCGATATAAGTGATGGGTCACCGTTTAACAATCGCGACATTTTCATTCAACAGGCAAGGTTCAGAAGTCTGGTGTAGGAGTACTGCATGCTCTAGTTCGAAACAACAAAAATTAATGGAGTGACTATTATTGCAATTTTGCTTGAATATCATCAGGTCGCTCACTGAGCATTCCTATGCAATACTGTTACTGGTGACGAGTTATGATGCCTTTATCGTTAACTTCCTAAGTAGAAAAAAAAAGGCTGGGCCCTACCGAAAGATGTAAACTAGAGCAAAGAGTAGTGTGAACATAATATTTTCCATGTGATGGCTAAAAAAGTGTGTTTTGCACTACGAATTCTTCCCCAAGGGTGTATCCATCACGGCTGGAATTTGTTGCCAATAATTGAGAACCGTTCGGTCACAGTGTACGAAAAATCAACTGATAGAACTACATCACCTGTGCTACTGCATGATAACTCACTCTGTTGGTTTGAGAAACAAAACTATCCAGGAGATTGACAGGGAAGTCGTCTCTCAGGCACTTGTCCCTTTGATCGTATACTCGTAAAATTTTACCTCTCCCCCGGTTCATCGATCAGCTGTCAAGGCAATTCATTTCTGGACGAAAATGATCTTGAAACTACACTTGTTTAATGACACCGTTAGAACCAGTAGGGTTTTACAGGCGTAGAATTTGTAAACTACCTTAGCACTGTCGGATTGTTTTAGATATTGTTACAGAATATACTGTAGCTGATTAATTTCTCTTTGATGATAACTGCTGTGTTCAATAAACTAATGGAAAACTCAATTAAAACATTCACTGTATTATTAAAAGTTAAATTCAACTTACTACAGAAACATCATGACAGCAGTCTATCTTTACAAAGCATGAAGTGTCTGGGAGACGATTGTGTCTATTTTAACATGAATTAGTATGATATTACCGACTTTTGACTTTATAAAGGTCTGTATTTACGTCATGTACAGTATCACACTCAAGTATTATGAAAATGAGGCAGTTCAAAGATAAAATTATGTATTCACAATAACAAAAAATATGTCGGCAGAAAACAGAAGTGTTTTTATGAATTTTGCAGTACCATGAGGTTGTCGCTCTGACACTAAGGGGTACTGAAAGTAGCAAGACGAATTTTGCTCGAGCGTTGTCTTACGATTCCCTTATTGAGTTTCTATCTGCCTCCTTGTAGCTCTGCCACAAAAGAATAAAAAATCTGGCGTTCAGCCAGTCTCAAAAGGCCGACGAAAGCAGTTGGCTGTTGGTAAGCAAGCTCGTTACCTCGCAGCTAGTGAACAGGTGACGCGTATGTGTCTTACTTATTGCTCAGTAGGCGCTATGACAGATAAATCGCAACATAGGAGACAAGGGTAGTTTTATTTCCCGTATGAAATGACTTTCGTGGACTCTATGTGCCAAATAAAGAAAATGTTGGGCACCATAAGATTCCCTTTCTATGCAGCGACCGTGGAATATAAAATTATAAAGAATGTAGCAACCAGTCGCGGAAATATAATTTATCTTGTTGCAAATCGATTTCGACATATGAGTCATCATCAGTGCATTTTTCTAACCGATACTGTTCCTGGTAGATTTCTGTCATGAAGTGACACATCAAAGGTCAACACATGTGTCGACGTAATTAACTTTCAGAACCGAATGCTTTTCAGTCTGCGTTGACAGCATTAGTATTTCTCCTCATTGCCGTCCATTCTGTGGTCTGCTTAATTAGATGTTAGTTTGAATCTTCTCTTTCATACTGCTGCATGTACTGGCCATACGTTATTTGACTAAAGATGCGCTACAATCTGATTCACATGTATATGCCATGGGTTAGCGCCATCATAAAGCAATGACTAAGGAATGGATGCCGTTGAAATCCCATTACCTTGATGGCAAGACAAATGTTCGCAAATCACCTGTATTGCCTTTAAAAAAATTGCATCTTAAACATCGAAGGACAGACGTCCATACTGTCACAGGGCTTTGAAATACAGCAACGGGGGCAGATGAAAATTTCTGCCCAACTGAGGTTCGAACTTGGACCTCTTGCTTACTAAGACAGACGCGTTGACCATAGCACTATCGTGACACAACGTCCAAACGCCCTGGAGGACGCACCTCCACAGGCATCACTGGATGCAGATATGGAGGGGCATGTGGTCAGCACGCCACTCTCCCAGCTGTATGTCGGTTTACGAGACCAGAGCCCCTACTTCTCAGTCAAGTAGCTCCTCAGTTTGCCTCACAAGGCCTGAGCGGGCCCTGCTCGCCAGATCCATCCAAATGGTGGCCCAGCTCTAAAGTGCTTAACTTCAGTGATCAAATGGGAACTAGTGTTACCACTGTGGCAAGGTCATGGGCACATCTTGTATTTTCTTACAGCAATTACACGTACTTTTTAAAGAAAGTACAGGAATTTGGAAGTAGGATATTATAAATTTATGGCATAATTTAAGAAGAGAATAAAAGAAGATAGGCAAAAGTAGATACAGATATTCCCTCACCAGTAGCACCTAGGGAAGGGGACTTGGTACTGAATTTCACGTCCAACATTCATATGTGGTGCTACCCATTTTATGAACATCCCTCTCCAGGAAAACTCAATTAGTTCAGTCTTCGTGGATCTAATCTATGTCGGTGTTGTTTGTCAAAGTGTTGTATGAGTGGATGTTTGTTAGGTTACAAACAACAACAACAACAACTACTACTACTACTACTACTACTACTACTAGTTAGTTAGTAAACAAATACGCCATGGCTTTGGAACAATAGCCTGCCTCAAAAAATTATTTACTGTTCCTATACAGCTGTAGGAGGAATATCAAGCCATCATTAACCTATTACAAAATTGTTGAGGCTTTCGTGGCCACTTGTTGACAAACTGCCTATTGGCTTCTGTCTCGGGTTCTTCGGCCGACGTTCATCTAATGATTTTTCTGACGTTTCGCCAGCACGAGTGGCTGGCATTGTCAAAGCTTCACCCTCCATTGCCGGTGGTGAACTGGAGCCGAGCTCGCGGGCGCAGGCTATATGTACCTGGCGCGCCAACGTCCGAGACATCAGAAAGCTCTTCCATGCATGTCTCACCACGAGCTATTTCACGTGGAATGGCGATTTCTACGAACAGCTAGAAGGCGTCGCCATGGGTAGTCCTCTCAGTCCAGTGGTGGCCAACTTCTTCATGGAACAATTCGAAGCACAGGCACTGGACTCGGCGACTTGCAAACCTAAGGTGTGGTACAGGTACGTCGATGATACTTTCGTGGTGTGGAGCCATGGTGAAGAACAGCTCAGTGACTTCCTAACACGAACAGCCTCCATGCCAACATAACATTTACCATGGAAGTAGAAAAGGACAAGAAACTGCCATTTCTAGATGTTCTGGTCACAAGGGACGGCGAAGATCTGGGACACAGCGTGTATCGAAAACCGACTCACACGGACCGATACCTGCACAAACTGTCAAACCACCACCCGAGCCAGAAAAGAGGCATGATTAGTACGCTCGTAACGAGAGCAGGACGAATATGTGAGCCGCAACACCTCAAACGAGAAATGCAACACCTGGAAACTGTCCTGAGGAGCAATGGTTACTCCACAAATTATATTAGAAGTGTAACAGAGCCCAACCCTCGGCGAAGTAAGGAACCGGAAAAAGAATTGTCGGGTACGGCCTTTCTGCCACACATTCCCAGAGTGACGGACAGAATCGGCCGTATATTGCGCAAACATGGCGTAAACACGATTTTCAAACCGACAAGGAAGATCAAAGAGTGTCTTAGATCGGCGAAGGAGAAAAGAGACCCACTTGCAATGTCGGGAATATACCGCATACCATGCACATGCGGAAAAGTTTATGTCGGAATGACTAGACGATCCATTAACACCAGGATCAAAGAGCATAAGCGACATTGCAGGTTGGGGCAAGTGGAGAAATCGGCCGTGGCAGAGCACGCACTGAATGAGACCGACCATGTAATAAAATTCGCCGACACGGAAGTTCTGGCTGTACAGAAGCACTATCACACGCGCTTGTTCAGAGAAGCTGTAGAAATACAAAAACACGCGAACAGTTTGAACAAGAAAGAGGAAAGCCTTAAGGTCAACGGATCCTGGCTTCCCGTACTGCAGCGAACGACCGTCGCAGGTAGCAAGAGGAAAACCGCACCGGAAATGACCGCGGAGAAGCCCTCGGACGTTGGCGCGCCAGGTACATATATCACTAGGCACTGCATAACAAATGACATCCTGAGACCGGAGCAATTCGGCTTCAGGAATCACCACTCCACAACACAACAACTCCTACGGGTCGTTGAACATATAACACATGGTTTCAACATAAACAAAGCTACAGGGGCAGTGTTCCTGGACATCGAAAAGGCTTTCGACCGTCTATGGCACAACGGCCTCATCCGCAAACTCAGCGAGGCGGGATTCCCCGACGGGCTGCTGCGTCTAATACACTCATACCTCACAGACAGGAGTTTCAACACTGATGTGCAGGGAAAACAATCAACACGACACGGTATACACGCGGGAGTACCCCAGGGAAGCATCCTAGGGCCCCTACTGTTTAACCTCTACATAAACGATCTCCCAACCACACACAACACAATGATGGCAATTTACGCGGATGACACAGCCATCCTTGCGCAAGATTGGAAACCATCAAACATTACGTCACGCCTACAGACTGCACTCAGAGTGGCCGAGCCTTGGTTGGAGAAATGGCGTGTTAGAGTAAACGTCGACAAGTGCGAAGCCGTTCTGTTCACTAGAAGACCGAAGCAACTGCGCAAACACCGTTACTGCAGACCAATAACCCTACATGCACGTCCAATACGTTTCCGCGAGAAAGTCAAATACCTCGGTGTCTGGCTGGACCGGAAATTACTCTGGGGGGACCACATACAACACATGACCAACCGAGCTAGCGCGAGGCTCAAACAGCTCTATCCTATGCTCAACAGGCGTAGCACACTGAACAGAAGGGTGTCGAGGTCCATGTACATGACACTTATCCGACCCCTGATGACGTACGCAGCTCCTGTCTGGGGATACGCTGCGCCTACACGCCTGCGCCGTCTGCAGCTCATACAAAACGAAGTACTCAAAATCATAAGCAATGCTCCACGATACACACGCATCGCGGACCTTCACCGGGAATACCGACTTGAGACTCTCACGGAGGTAATCCACAAACTCACCACAAGACTATACAGAAACTCCAGACATTCGCAGAACCCGTTTATTCTGAATCTGGGGAACTACGACCATAACCATAGATGGAAACATAAAAGACCAAAAGACATACTTGTAAGGGCATAACATCTATGGCCAAGCATACGCAAACATAACGGCACAGGCGAGCCCCTGTTAATCAGACGCTATTACTGGATATCCAGCTGAAATACACTGCCGAATAACTGGCACCACACAGGGAAGCCGTACCGTACACCGCATGCAAACAAGCTCCACACATCCCCCACACAGTGAGACGATCTATGGCCGATCTCCCACTACTGTATAACGATCTTGAATGTTCCAGGAATGTAGCAGCTGCAGCCACTGGGATACATCGCCATCGATTGTCACGGTAATGACGCATGATACCCATACTAACAAATCCAACCTTGCATGAGCTATCGCAGCTAGTAAGCCACTACTGCTCTTACTACCCATCCCACTGTCGCAGAGGTTTTTTTCCCACGGCACGAGCCATGGCACTTTTTTCCCTCTGCTCTTCAAATCGCTACCCTCACTCGCGTTTCGTCCACTATCTATCACCTGATGGACCGTGTTAATGCGTAGCCTTACCCAGACGCACGGACAACATCACAGCCCAGCATCCTGTGATCCACTTACTAGATAACTAACATGTTTTACGGAGGTGACAGTAGAACTTTTGGTCTGGTCACCACGTTGGTGCGGGCGTGGAGGGGCCCCATCTCTATTATACTCTATAAGCTCGGCTCCAGTTCACCACCGGCAATGGAGGGTGAAGCTTTGACAATGCCAGCCACTCGTGCTGGCGAAACGTCAGAAAAATCATTAGATGAACGTCGGCCGAAGAACCCGAGACAGAAGCCAATAGGCAATTCATTAACCTATTGTTAATCCTGTAAAAACATTTTTGTAGAATATAACTAGACCTTTCTAAATTGTGGATGCATTAGTTTTGTATAATTGCACAATATGAATGATCTGTTTCTGTTGTGTATTTACACTGTTTGATTTTGTTTCCTTACTTCTTATTAAATTTATATTATGTTCATTTATTAAATTTACAATGATGTGTTTCCTGCTTCATATATACACTCCTGGAAATTGAAATAAGAACACCGTGAATTCATTGTCCCAGGAAGGGGAAACTTTATTGACACATTCCTGGGGTCAGATACATCACATGATCACACTGACAGAACCACAGGCACATAGACACAGGCAACAGAGCATGCACAATGTCGGCACTAATACAGTGTATATCCACCTTTCGCAGCAATGCAGGCTGCTATTCTCCCATGGAGACGATCGTAGAGATGCTGGATGTAGTCCTGTGGAACGGCTTGCCATGCCATTTCCACCTGGCGCCGCAGTTGGACCAGCGTTCGTGCTGGACGTGCAGACCGCGTGAGACGACGCTTCATCCAGTCCCAAACATGCTCAATGGGGGACAGATCCGGAGATCTTGCTGGCCAGGGTAGTTGACTTACACCTTCTAGAGCACGTTGGGTGGCACGGGATACATGCGGACGTGCATTGTCCTGTTGGAACAGCAAGTTCCCTTGCCGGTCTAGGAATGGTAGAACGATGGGTTCGATGACGGTTTGGATGTACCGTGCACTATTCAGTGTCCCCTCGACGATCACCAGTGGTGTACGGCCAGTGTAGGAGATCGCTCCCCACACCATGATGCCGGGTGTTGGCCCTGTGTGCCTCGGTCGTATGCAGTCCTGATTGTGGCGCTCACCTGCACGGCGCCAAACACGCATACGACCATCATTGGCACCAAGGCAGAAGCGACTCTCATCGCTGAAGACGACACGTCTCCATTCGTCCCTCCATTCACGCCTGTCGCGACACCACTGGAGGCGGGCTGCACGATGTTGGGGCGTGAGCGGAAGACGGCCTAACGGTGTGCGGGACCGTAGCCCAGCTTCATGGAGACGGTTGCGAATGGTCCTCGCCGATACCCCAGGAGCAACAGTGTCCCTAATTTGCTGGGAAGTGGCGGTGCGGTCCCCTACGGCACTGCGTAGGATCCTACGGTCTTGGCGTGCATCCGTGCGTCGCTGCGGTCCGGTCCCAGGTCGACGGGCACGTGCACCTTCCGCCGACCACTGGCGACAACATCGATGTACTGTGGAGACCTCACGCCGCACGTGTTGAGCAATTCGGCGGTACGTCCACCCGGCCTCCCGCATGCCCACTATACGCCCTCGCTCAAAGTCCGTCAACTGCACATACGGTTCACGTCCACGCTGTCGCGGCATGCTACCAGTGTTAAAGACTGCCATGGAGCTCCGTATGCCACGGCAAACTGGCTGACACTGACGGCGGCGGTGCACAAATGCTGCGCAGCTAGCGCCATTCGACGGCCAACACCGCGGTTCCTGGTGTGTCCGCTGTGCCGTGCGTGTGATCATTGCTTGTACAGCCCTCTCGCAGTGTCCGGAGCAAGTATGGTGGGTCTGACACACCGGTGTCAATGTGTTCTTTTTTCCATTTCCAGGAGTGTATTTGTTTGATCTACAGAGCATGTTGTGTTGTAGTCTTTTTGTGGGTGATGGTTGCATTTTAAACACTTGTCATTACTTTTAGATACCCATGCCAATTGATTTATATATTTACTGCTATATGGTTAACAATAGTTTTGTCTTTGTTGCTGCGATCAGCATATCCTCATAAGCAAATCCTATATGTGTAGATGGTTGTCCTTCTTTGTTGATAACGTACAGGTTGTTCACACTTAGGATCTCATTGACACTCTGACCTTGGTCAGTAGTCCAATCAGAGTGGCACAAGATGGAAGTGGTATTGATGTCGGCTGCAATGGTCACCTTCTTCCCTCTTGAGTACAGTACTATCTGTTGAATCATATCTGTGTATGGCTGTACTGTATGGAAGTACTGGTCATACAGTGATGCCTGTAACCATGTGTAGGTGCCCTTGGTGACACCTCTACAGATACAGTATGTCTGTTGCACAACTGTGTGATCTTGTAGTGTGGCACTTGGTGTCGATTATCACTATAGTAGCCACAGCCTCTCTGTCTCCTGTTTTTCAGGAGGGGGCATATTAATATCCCATTTCTACAGTGTGGTTCTTGAATGCACATGACATCATCATTCAGCTCTTGGGCCAGCCTGGGACGTTTCGCACTTTCAGTTCTGCTCCTCACAGCACTAAGGTGCAAGATCGTCACAGCTGCATTGTGTACAAGTAGCACTTCACACCCATCTGATCTGGCTCAAAGTACAGTATCCAATGAGCCCTGACAAAGTCTTTGTACATTTTCTTAATGTTGAGATCGTCTCGACGCCGTTCACAGGAGATCAGCAAGCTCATTCCCATCAGTGGTTAAGTTTTCCATTCAAAGCATTGTACTAACCATCTGCTTGGTGGCAGGGAAGTAAATGGAATAACTATTCCTATGTATTAATCATGTAACAAATCTTTGTGCAGTTTGCAGGATATCCCTTTCCTTGAGCCTAGTGACATTTGAGTTAAATCAGGCCCACTTTAGTTTGCTGATACTTGATTATGATTATGTACTTGTTCATCCTGTATGTTTTTCAGTTCAGGCTTAATGTAATTATTTACTTCCTCATTATGATTACATATTGTTCATCCTTTATGTTGTTCACCAATTATTTATGCACCTCTACCTGTGCATCTTTCTTACATTCATTATTATGAAAGTTAACTTTGCTCCCCTACTTTGCATTTATGGGTTTATATTTTGTCATAAACTTTTGTGCCTTGCTGATAGTCACTGCCTACAGTGGCTTTGCCTCTACTTTCCTGCTTTATATTATAATTATTAGTGGTTCATCACATGCCATATCAGTGGGGATTATTAAGCAAGCCGAGAGTTATAATCGTAACCGTGAAACCTTTAAGTGTAGGCTGGGGGACCAAGTTTATGTCCGCAATTTCCAAGGGAGGCAGGTGCGCGGTGGTAACCTTAGTAAATTTACTCCTCATTTTCTGGGGCCTTGCATTATTATGCGTATATTAGGCCCAGTAAATCTCTTGGTTAAGGAGAACAACTCAGGCAAGCAATATCAGGTTCACCTTAGTCAAGTTAAGTTCAAGTAGCTCGGAGTTTGAATTAACCTCTTCCTGGGTTAAGTTTGACGGGGGGAGGGGGGTGGGGGGTGGGGGGTTGAGCCGTGCTCACTCCGAACTATGCATGTCCTTGAACTTGGCTGTCTATCTGTGTTTGGTTTCCCACCGTTGTTGCAGTTATGCCATGGTTCTTCCTCCTTCTATGTGTGGCAGCAACGATGTGTATCGATATTTGCACCATGTAGCATCTCTGGTCTTGTGCATATAGTTTCCGGCTAGGGGGTGTGCGGGCAGTCGGTCGGTTGGTGCGGATCAGGGAGGATTTCTCTGTGTGGTGCAGTCAGCTGGGTCCGCTGGCAGTCCCTGCGCAGTGTCGGGGCGTGTGTGGAGCTGTCCGATCGCTACGAGCTTCGTGGCTCACCGACCCAGGACGCCAAAGTTGAGTGGTGTCTTGAGTACCCAAGCCACGTCCGTTCATGCTGGGTCGTTTTTTTCAGTGGTTCGCTGTTGGGGACCTTTTCCTGTGAGCAACACCGAGTGTTTGTAATGGTGAAATCGAGCCGCCGTGTGGTGGAATTAACTATATTGGTTCACTACGATTCAAGTGCACCAGCAGAATTTTCTGTCTTGTGGCCGTTAGTGTTCCGGTTACCTGCCCTGGCCACTAACGTAATTTCAGGCAGTGTCCTTTCCTCACCTGTTGTCACTGTCCAACACGGTGTGTAGTTTTGACAGCTTAATACATATTTCATTGTGGATAATCACGTCCGTAACAGTTGGTCTATGAGTTTTCATGTAGTGATTGGTGGCTAGCAAGTCGTTTGGTCGGTCGGTCAGTGACTGTCTCTTGGTTGGGTTACCGATGGATCATGTGTAGTTGGGCCCACCACCTGTCTCACCTAAGTGAACGTTAATGTCCCCCCCCCCCCCTTCCCTAGAGGCGTCTGAGTGCCGTTGTCTATACTGTCCTTTTCATGGATGTTTAATGGTCTGTTGGTAATCTATTATAGCCAGGGGTTTAAAGGAGAAAAACATTTTTATTGGGTTTTATGTAAATCAAAGGCCTTTAGCCCATATAAGTAAGTTTGAATTCTGGCAAGTGAATATTTTGCTGAAAGTTACTGTTGTGCTATCTTGTCATTTAGTGCGCTGTCAGCCACTTAAAACTAAAAGGTGTCAGGTATTTTGAATTTTTGGAAAATAAACTGCGGGCGTTCAGCCGCTGAAAGCCTTATTCTTAAAATTTCCCCTTAAGCGAAAACATTGCGGCCTTCTACCTTAGAAAGATTACGGTAATATATTTTAAAATTTTGAAATTTAACTGTTGCCTTCAGCCGTTGGTATTGCACCTTGTTTATGTTCGCTCTATCTACTTTTGCTTTTAGGCTTTCAGCCTAGCTGTGATATATACATACGTATTTTAATTATTTTATTTGCAATTTTGACTCCGTGTCTTCAGTCACTTGAAATTTAACTTGTTGTTTTTTTTTAAGATTTCTTGTTTGGAGGCCTTCAGCCGTAAAAGAATTGGATTTTGAAACTCGTAGTTGTAAAGGTTCGGCTATGTGCCGTTTTGGTTTAAATGTGTTATTAAATTACAATAAATTACAATTTTGAAGTGAAACTGACCGCCACCTTATTTGGCCCTTTCCAAAGTCCTGATCACCTGTTCTGCCCTGCGGCTTTTGCGGGCGTATCAAGGGTGTCTGAAATATGGACAATCGACCGACTTCTTATTTCGCTAAGAGACGCTTTATCTTCGAGCCACTTACTCGCGTATCCGTGTTTCAGTCCAAATACAAGCTAAAGCCAGTTCAGCGTGTACTGATGTGCTAAATGAAGGACCGAGCGAGGTGGCGCGGTGGTTAGCACACTGTACACGCATTCGGGAGGACGACGGTTCAATCCCGCGTCCGTCCGGCCATCCTGATTTAGGTGTTCCGTGATTTCCCTAAATCACTTTAGGCAAATGCCAGGATGGTTCCTTTGACAGGGCCCGGCCGACTTCCTTCCCTAATCCGATGAGACCGATGACCTCGCTGTTTGGTCTCTTCCCCCAAATCAACGCAACGCTAAATGAAGGGAGGTGGTCATGACTTCTCGATCAACAAACATAAATCGTCAAAATGAGCGTTTCCTCTAGGTGACTCTTCCTCAGTAGGAAGCTACTACTCGCATATCCTGCAAGTGGTCGTGACTTCTCGATCAACAAACATAAATCGTCAAAATGAGCGTTTCCTCTAGGTGACTCTTCCTCAGTAGGAAACTACTACTCACATATCCTGCAAGTGGTCGTGACTTCTCGATCAACAAACATAAATCGTCAAAATGAGCGTTTCCTCTAGGTGACTCTTCCTCAGTAGGAAACTACTACTCACATATCCTGCAAGTGGTCGTGACTTCTCGATCAACAAACATAAATCGTCAAAATGAGCGTTTCCTCTAGGTGACTCTTCCTCAGTAGGAAACTACTACTCACATATCCTGCAAGTGGTCGTGACTTCTCGATCAACAAACATAAATCGTCAAAATGAGCGTTTCCTCTAGGTGACTCTTCCTCAGTAGGAAACTACTACTCACATATCCTGCAAGTGGTCGTGACTTCTCGATCAACAAACATAAATCGTCAAAATGAGCGTTTCCTCTAGGTGACTCTACCTCAGTAGGAAACTACTACTCACATATCCTGCAAGTGGTCGTGACTTCTCGATCAACAAACATAAATCGTCAAAATGAGCGTTTCCTCTAGGTGACTCTTCCTCAGTAGGAAACTACTACTCACATATCCTGCAAGTGGTCGTGACTTCTCGATCAACAAACATAAATCGTCAAAATGAGCGTTTCCTCTAGGTGACTCTTCCTCAGTAGGAAACTACTACTCACATATCCTGCAAGTGGTCGTGACTTCTCGATCAACAAACATAAATCGTCAAAATGAGCGTTTCCTCTAGGTGACTCTTCCTCAGTAGGAAACTACTACTCACATATCCTGCAAGTGGTCGTGACTTCTCGATCAACAAACATAAATCGTCAAAATGAGCGTTTCCTCTAGGTGACTCTTCCTCAGTAGGAAGCTACTACTCACATATCCTGCAAGTGGTCGTGACTTCTCGATCAACAAACATAAATCGTCAAAATGAGCGTTTCCTCTAGGTGACTCTTCCTCAGTAGGAAGCTACTACTCACATATCCTGCAAGTGGTCGTGACCTCTCGATCAACAAACATAAATCGTCAAAATGAGCGTTTCCTCTAGGTGACTCTTCCTCAGTAGGAAACTACTACTCACATATCCTGCAAGTGGTCGTGACTTCTCGATCAACAAACATAAATCGTCAAATTGAGCGTTTCCTCTAGGTGACTCTTCCTCAGTAGGAAGCTACTACTCACATATCCTGCAAGTGGTCGTGACTTCTCGATCAACAAACATAAATCGTCAAAATGAGCGTTTCCTCTAGGTGACTCTTCCTCAGTAGGAAACTACTACTCACATATCCTGCAAGTGGTCGTGACTTCTCGATCAACAAACATAAATCGTCAAAATGAACGTTTCCTCTAGGTGACTCTTCCTCAGTAGGAAACTACTACTCACATATCCTGCAAGTGGTCGTGACTTCTCGATCAACAAACATAAATCGTCAAAATGAGCGTTTCCTCTAGGTGACTCTTCCTCAGTAGGAAACTACTACTCACATATCCTGCAAGTGGTCGTGACTTCTCGATCAACAAACATAAATCGTCAAAATGAGCGTTTCCTCTAGGTGACTCTTCCTCAGTAGGAAACTACTACTCACATATCCTGCAAGTGGTCGTGACTTCTCGATCAACAAACATAAATCGTCAAAATGAGCGTTTCCTCTAGGTGACTCTTCCTCAGTAGGAAACTACTACTCACATATCCTGCAAGTGGTCGTGACTTCTCGATCAACAAACATAAATCGTCAAAATGAGCGTTTCCTCTAGGTGACTCTTCCTCAGTAGGAAGCTACTACTCAAATATCCTGCAAGTGGTCGTGACTTCTCGATCAACAAACATAAATCGTCAAAATGAGCGTTTCCTCTAGGTGACTCTTCCTCAGTAGGAAACTACTACTCACATATCCTGCAAGTGGTCGTGACTTCTCGATCAACAAACATAAATCGTCAAAATGAGCGTTTCCTCTAGGTGACTCTTCCTCAGTAGGAAGCTACTACTCACATATCCTGCAAGTGGTCGTGACTTCTCGATCAACAAACATAAATCGTCAAAATGAGCGTTTCCTCTAGGTGACTCTTCCTCAGTAGGAAACTACTACTCACATATCCTGCAAGTGGTCGTGACTTCTCGATCAACAAACATAAATCGTCAAAATGAGCGTTTCCTCTAGGTGACTCTTCCTCAGTAGGAAGCTACTACTCACATATCCTGCAAGTGGTCGTGACTTCTCGATCAACAAACATAAATCGTCAAAATGAGCGTTTCCTCTAGGTGACTCTTCCTCAGTAGGAAACTACTACTCACATATCCTGCAAGTGGTCGTGACTTCTCGATCAACAAACATAAATCGTCAAAATGAGCGTTTCCTCTAGGTGACTCTTCCTCAGTAGGAAACTACTACTCACATATCCTGCAAGTGGTCGTGACTTCTCGATCAACAAACATAAATCGTCAAAATGAGCGTTTCCTCTAGGTGACTCTTCCTCAGTAGGAAACTACTACTCACATATCCTGCAAGTGGTCGTGACTTCTCGATCAACAAACATAAATCGTCAAAATGAGCGTTTCCTCTAGGTGACTCTTCCTCAGTAGGAAGCTACTACTCACATATCCTGCAAGTGGTCGTGACTTCTCGATCAACAAACATAAATCGTCAAAATGAGCGTTTCCTCTAGGTGACTCTTCCTCAGTAGGAAACTACTACTCACATATCCTGCAAGTGGTCGTGACTTCTCGATCAACAAACATAAATCGTCAAAATGAGCGTTTCCTCTAGGTGACTCTTCCTCAGTAGGAAACTACTACTCACATATCCTGCAAGTGGTCGTGACTTCTCGATCAACAAACATAAATCGTCAAAATGAGCGTTTCCTCTAGGTGACTCTTCCTCAGTAGGAAGCTACTACTCACATATCCTGCAAGTGGTCGTGACTTCTCGATCAACAAACATAAATCGTCAAAATGAGCGTTTCCTCTAGGTGACTCTTCCTCAGTAGGAAACTACTACTCACATATCCTGCAAGTGGTCGTGACTTCTCGATCAACAAACATAAATCGTCAAAATGAGCGTTTCCTCTAGGTGACTCTTCCTCAGTAGGAAACTACTACTCACATATCCTGCAAGTGGTCGTGACTTCTCGATCAACAAACATAAATCGTCAAAATGAGCGTTTCCTCTAGGTGACTCTTCCTCAGTAGGAAACTACTACTCACATATCCTGCAAGTGGTCGTGACTTCTCGATCAACAAACATAAATCGTCAAAATGAGCGTTTCCTCTAGGTGACTCTTCCTCAGTAGGAAACTACTACTCACATATCCTGCAAGTGGTCGTGACTTCTCGATCAACAAACATAAATCGTCAAAATGAGCGTTTCCTCTAGGTGACTCTTCCTCAGTAGGAAGCTACTACTCACATATCCTGCAAGTGGTCGTGACTTCTCGATCAACAAACATAAATCGTCAAAATGAGCGTTTCCTCTAGGTGACTCTTCCTCAGTAGGAAACTACTACTCACATATCCTGCAAGTGGTCGTGACTTCTCGTTCAACAAACATAAATCGTCAAAATGAGCGTTTCCTCTAGGTGACTCTTCCTCAGTAGGAAACTACTACTCACATATCCTGCAAGTGGTCGTGACTTCTCGATCAACAAACATAAATCGTCAAAATGAGCGTTTCCTCTAGGTGACTCTTCCTCAGTAGGAAGCTACTACTCACATATCCTGCAAGTGGTCGTGACTTCTCGATCAACAAACATAAATCGTCAAAATGAGCGTTTCCTCTAGGTGACTCTTCCTCAGTAGGAAACTACTACTCACATATCCTGCAAGTGGTCGTGACTTCTCGATCAACAAACATAAATCGTCAAAATGAGCGTTTCCTCTAGGTGACTCTTCCTCAGTAGGAAACTACTACTCACATATCCTGCAAGTGGTCGTGACTTCTCGATCAACAAACATAAATCGTCAAAATGAGCGTTTCCTCTAGGTGACTCTTCCTCAGTAGGAAACTACTACTCACATATCCTGCAAGTGGTCGTGACTTCTCGATCAACAAACATAAATCGTCAAAATGAGCGTTTCCTCTAGGTGACTCTTCCTCAGTAGGAAGCTACTACTCACATATCCTGCAAGTGGTCGTGACTTCTCGATCAACAAACATAAATCGTCAAAATGAGCGTTTCCTCTAGGTGACTCTTCCTCAGTAGGAAACTACTACTCACATATCCTGCAAGTGGTCGTGACTTCTCGTTCAACAAACATAAATCGTCAAAATGAGCGTTTCCTCTAGGTGACTCTTCCTCAGTAGGAAACTACTACTCACATATCCTGCAAGTGGTCGTGACTTCTCGATCAACAAACATAAATCGTCAAAATGAGCGTTTCCTCTAGGTGACTCTTCCTCAGTAGGAAGCTACTACTCACATATCCTGCAAGTGGTCGTGACTTCTCGATCAACAAACATAAATCGTCAAAATGAGCGTTTCCTCTAGGTGACTCTTCCTCAGTAGGAAGCTACTACTCACATATCTTCCAATGATTTACTTCCACTATCGCAGGCCGCGAAGAAAGTTGTTCGTTGAATCAAAGAGGTATAAATCGAAGAATACCAGATCCATATTTTATATGAATGGGTGACCACGAACGACATTGGCTACCTTATCACCTGATTCATTGCCAATAGATGCTGGGACGCCATTTTGCTGCGGTGAGAAAGGACTGCTTTCAGTCTTGGATGGTCTTATACTCTTAATGGTTTCTTGAACCTCCTGGAGTTCCTCAATGTACCACTCGCTGTTGGTGATAGAAGAAGAGGGTCGCCCTCTTCATTCCAACAGACGATGACCACGACTTCTGTGCTGAGAACTCTTTGATTCTCATACTTGTTACACCCTGGTGACGTGACGCAAATTCTCAAATAATTTATAATTTTCCGGGTCATAACGGTATGTTCAAATTTCACCTCTTTTCACGTGGTCGGAAAAATCGAGGCCTTGTTAGCTTCAAACGTTTCAAGCAGATAAGAACAGACTTCCATTTTACTGTCCCTCATATCTGGTGTCAACAGCGATAGCACCATTTACTCATACTGTTCTATACCCCAGAGTTTTTCACCATCTTGTGTACGAAATTTGTGACCTCAATTAAGTTGAGCACCAAGATCACAGAATACGACACACCTGTCCGTGCCAGTTACCTCGTCCACTCGACGACGTTTCGTGTCAGCTGGCGCAGTTTGTCCTAAAGTCTCGTTCCCCCCAGAATAACTTCTTCGTCGAATTCTGGACACTCCTGTGGCCTGTGATGTCTCGTCGTACACACTCTGCAGCCCTGTGCGGAGAGCAGGTAACATTCACCTCTCTTTCGGCTGCGACCAGCGGTGAGTCCAGGCTGTGGCGGCCAGGCCGTCTGCCTCCGTGGACGGGCGGAAAAAAAAAACGAGGAAGAGGAATAGAAAAGGGGGTGACGGCGGGGCAAGCAAGAGAGGTAATAAGTAAAAGGAGTAGAAGTTGTAGCACCAGAAGAGAAAGGAGTGGAGGGCAGTAAAATGAGAGGTGTTCGGAGATGTATGGGAGGAAACGGCGGGTAGACAAGGATTGTATTGTGTTGAGCAGCATTCCCATAAGGCCTACAGCTACCTGTTAGGAAGACGCTTGTTTCTTGTTTTCTGCTACAGGAGGAGCCGTTCTAATTTCGTAAGTGGGCCAACGCACGGGAAGAGTAAAGAGTATACGATATTTTCCGTTTGCTGCTTTCTTTGTTACTCCTTTGCATTGACTGACAATGAAACAACCAAGGAAATATCGTACTGCTGTTTCAACGAAAGGGACTTTGAAATGTTTGTCATTACAAGTTCTAAACTTGTAAGGTGTCAGGCAAATCCAACACCTTCCATGAAAACCCTGACATGATAAGCAAATCCAGTAGTATGTCACATAGCTCCGAATAAATCGTGACATTAAATTAACCAAAGTAATACGAGTAACGAGTGAGCAAATGGAATACCACAGACTAACACAAGAATGCCTAAATGCATGTCATACCTTCCCACTGTGAGACAGACGCAGTTCCGAGGGGAGAAACGAGAACAGAAGCCGAGAGCAGAACCGTGTTAAGCTAGAAGGCCCTACGATAAGGGACAGACACCCACGTCTCCAGCTAACCACCAGGACCACCCCCCAGCCCATGTTAAAAGCTAGAGCCTTCAAGAAGAATAGTATAGATCTTACGATAACACTAAAAGGGCCACACCAGCCGCAAGTTTTAGCGTGAGACTTTTTCGCGTCTCTGTTACGTTGCAAATGTTAAAAACATTGCCCCACCACGAAAAATATAACGTTTCTCATTGGATAGACAGAATTTTTGTAGGCGGAGCTTAAGGTTAACATTGAGACCCTGACTGGTCAGATGAAAACACAGCCAGATAGTTTTTTTTTAACCAACTTCGGTAAATTGTAGTAAGGAGATGTTAGGAGAGAGTTGCTTCCGAGACGGCGAGGTGGGCAGAGCTGTGCTGCCCGCCGCCCCCTGACGAACACTGACAAGGTAATGAACGCACGCTATGCCACATAACAGCGCATAAAGCTTCACTCAGAACTGCAGAAATCTCATCTGTTACACCCCTTTTTACGTAATACTAGTGTCGATAGTCAATTAAATCTCATGGTATTAACATTTGCTACGTAAGTTAAAGTCTGAAATACGATGATTTTTCTGTTATATAATTATTTAGAAGCCACATCAGCCACTGTAATTTACGACAAGTTAGATAAATAATTAAAGATAATTGAAGGTCACTGTAGACCATTTTGATAGTTTTCTCTTTTGTGAAACTTAATTTAAACCTAGATTATAGATGTGATATGGCATAGGTCATCCTTCGATCCATTGTAGAACTTGGAAACCCATTCAGGGAATATTCGTTCACATTTTTGTTGAACGCAGTTGGTTTTTATCATCCTGTATGAAAACATTTCCTTCTATCAATAGTGCAATTTATAAACAATGTTTTGTGAGTAGAATAAAATTTCCAGTGGTAAACTTAACTGATTTTTCGACGTTATTTTACCAGATAACTAAAAATAGGAAAGCCTTGAACGCCTTCCACTAAATTTAGTTAGTATTAAGATTCTTTTACAGGGAGTGCAGTGGAGCTGACGCTGAAATCATTAAGTATTTGGTTATATCATAGCTAGTATCACTGAACTCTTCTGAACTCTATATGTCATGTGTGGTCTGGCGTCTCCTTACCAGCAACAGGTCCCAGGTTCAAACTAGTCAATTCCCTAAAAAACACGCTCAGAGCGTCTTTCCGCGAAAGTGGTAGGGAGACACGACATAGAACAAACAGACACCACGCAGAATGTTAGAAACTGTGTCTTCGAAAGAACTGGTTTGAAATGTGGCCCTTTTACTTCATTGTAAAGTGCTGTTGATCTCGAGGAATGAAGAAAGAATAGAAGCGATAAGGACTGAACGAAAAAAAAAAAAAAACGATTGCGGCACAACTGGGGGAGGGGAGGAGGGGGACGGGAAGCAAGATCGAAGTTTGCTGTGGGCGTGCACTTCCAACAACTCAATAGCAGCACGGTGTTTCTGTTTGAAATTCATTCATTATCCACTTAAAAAAATATTTTATTCACACGAAGTAATGAGTGCTACAACAGGGGATGTCAAGTTGATTCCGTATTCCCAGATTATCTCCGGGCTTTTCAGACCATTCCAGACAACTGGCTTCTAATCAAATTGCATGTGTGTGGAGTGTTGCCTCAGTTATGCGACTGGATTCCTGATTTCCTGCCGGAGAGGTCACAATTCGTAACAACTGACAGGAAGTCATCTACCAAACCAGAAGTGATATCTTGGGTTCCACAAGGAAAATGCCCTTGCTGTTGTTAATCGACAGCACCTAAACGGTTTAGGAGGGAATCTGAGCAGCCGTCTTAGATTTTCAGATGATGCTGTCGTTTACCTTACAGTAAAGTCAATACGAATTACCTGCTAAAAGTAGCAACTGATCTTGAACAATAGTGCTCCACATGAGTACTAAAAATGCCATTAAATTTAGGCTACACGTTAAATCACGCAAGTTTAAAGTACGTTGATTCAACTAAATACTCGTATCTGGGGAACACCATCACATAGAAAATGTCTTGGGAAGGCAGACCACAGTTTTACTGGGTGAACGCTTAGAAGACACAACAGGCCTGCTCCACGCCCGTCCTCCTCTTCTGGAGTCCTGATACTCGACACGAATGCCGGACATTTGCCACACTGAACATTTGCTATGCCAGACATTTGTCACGCCGGACATTTGCCACGCCGGAGATTTTCCACGCCAGACGTTTGCCACACCGGACATTTGCCACACCAGACATTTGCCACGCCAGACATTTGCCACGCCGGACATTTGCCACGCCGGACATTTGCCACGCCGGACATTTGCCACGCCGGACATTTGACTCGCCAGACATTTGCCACACCAGACATTTGCCACGCCGGACATTTGCCACGCCGGACATTTGCCACGCCGCACATTTGCCACACCGGACATTTGCCACGCCGGACATTTGCCACACTTGCCCCTTCGCCAGGCAGCGATCCCTCAGGTAAGGGATGCCCTTCCTACTTCTGTCCGCTTTCAAACCGCCGTCTCCACATCTTAGTCGATACAACCAGTACATAAGGGACCTTCTTCTTCGACATCTTGGCGAAATACAGAGCTACTTTTCCGAAATCGAAATATTTATAACTTTTGGGAAACGAAAGCAATTCCGACGATTATGTAAGTATGTAATTAGTTCTGCCAAGTATAAATGTAGATCCCTCTGTCTGTACGGTAGCTTCCTTTCACGCTTACTGATTGCGAAAGAAACAGTCCATTGCCATGGCAGCAACAAGAAGGGAACGATGTAAAGAAAATGTGAATGTATGCTAACCATTTCTTTTTGATCACTGGATTTGTGCCTACAACTTCATGCCCAAAAGACAATAAGGAAAGAAGATATGGGCATGTAAATGTTTGAAAAGAAGAACGACATACTCCATATTAATTTACTCTCTAAAATCCGGTATCCCTTGCGGCGAAACATTAGTTAATAAAGTGTAGCGGGACAATGTTCAAAACATGACTGAAAGTACTTTCATAAACAGAGATAAGAACATCTATGATTGACATGTCATTTAAAGTGGACGTACAATTTTAAAATGTTAGAAATAAGGAAATGAAGTAATACAGAATGCTATGCTTGTAACGTACGTTGTTGTTCTACATTGTTTAGCTCTGGTATTTACAGGGTCACAGAGAAAGCATCCTACGTTTCGGAGGGAAAAGCCGTAATTGTAATGATCTGCACTACAACACAAACAAGAAGCACAACTTAAAGAAAAACAATGTAATGTGTGTTCCAGCTCACAAGCGACATTGAAGCAAGTAGTTCCTGTAACTTACTATGGACAGAGGTTATACTCGACAACCGGAATAAATTCATAACTTACTCCTTTTACCGACCCCCGGTCTCAGATGAAACAGTTGCTTAACATTTCAAAGAAAACTCGAGTCTCATCGCAAATAAGTACCCTACTCATACAATTACAGTTGGCAGTGACTTCAATCTACCTTCCGTATGTTGACAAAAATACATTTTCAGACCCTATTGTAGATAGAAAAACTTCCGTCATTGTTCTAAATGCCTTTTTAAAAATTATTTTGAACAATTAGTTCACGAGGCCATTCAAATTGTAAATGGTTACGAAAATACACTTGACCTCTTAGCCACAAATAATCCTGAGCACCCCGACACAGTCGTAGCGAGGCTCAATTCCGTAATAAAGAAATTCACCAAAACTAAACGCGAAATATATCTGTTTCTAAAGCAACCAAAAATTCGGTTGACGTCTTTCCAAGAGACTGTCTCCAATCCTTCCAAACTATGTAAATGAAGACCATATGTGGCTTAAGTTCAATAGTATCAACAACACTCGAGAGATGCATACCAGATGAATTAATAACGGATGGAACTGATCCCCCATGGTACACAAAACACGACAGAAAGCTGCTGCAGGAGTACCGAAAAACACACGTATAATTTAGACGAGCGCAAAATCCAAGACTGGCGAAATTTTACTGAGGCTCGAAATTTGGTGCGGATTTCAATACGAGATGCATTTAATAGGTTCCACAACGAAAGTCTCTCTAGAAATGTGGCGGAAAATCCATAGAGATTCTGGTCCTATGTTAAGTGAACCAGCGGAAAGGCTCAGTAAGTACCTTTACTGCGGGTCGGGCGGCGAGTGAGGAGGGGGAGGAGGAGGAGGAGAAGGAGGAGGAGGAGGAGGAGGGGGGGAGTCAAGTGACCCGACCCTTCGGAGCAGGTAAAATCGTGGCGAATGTCCGGCGTGGCAAATGTCCGCACACCGCTCGACACGGGGTCCTCACCAGGTAGGACTGACCGAGGACATCGAAAAAGTACAAAGGGCAGCACGTTTTGTAGCATCGCAAAATAGGAGAGAGTGTGTCACGAATATGATAATCGCTTCGGGGTGGCAGTCATTAAAAAACCGTTTTTTATTGTGGCGAGATCTTTTCAGAAAAATCCAATCTCCAGTTTTCTTCTCCAAATGCGAAAATAATTAGTTGACTCTCAATGGCAAAGGGAGAAGTGACCGTCGTGTCAAAATAAGAGAAATCAGAGCACGCACTGGAAGATTTAGGTGATCATTTTTTGCCACGTGCGATTCGAGAGTGGAACGGTCGACAAATGGTGTGAGGTGGTTGTCTGTGCTGCGCTCTCTGCCAAACACTCACCTGTGAACTGCGGAGTAATCCTGTAGATGTGCCTACTGAAAGGGACAATCCAATATAAACTGATATAAAAGAAAGGAAGTTTAGGGTTCATCGTCTTGTCGATGTCTTCCTCATTAGTGGCGGAGCACAAATTCGGGTTGGTTCGAGGAGGGGAGAGGAAAACGCTTACCTCTTTCCCGAAGGGTCCATCCTGGTATTTTGGTTTAACGATTAAGGTAGGGTTGCCAGGTTTCAGTGAGGGAAAATAGAAACTCATGTATCGAAACTAACTTCCCTAAAATCAGGTTTAGTGCGCATTTGCTTCATAGCACACAATTAAGAGCAGTACTTTTCAGCTGACAGTGGAATTCTCAAAATTTTTTCATTAGGAAGCAGAGTCTTGTAAAAAAATAACTGCAACTATCATCGTAATTAGAGTAATCATACAATTCATTTTTTTACTACATATAAGCTCAGGCGCAGTTATTTGAAACGAATAAAGCACTATTAATTGCGCCTTTTTGTAATTTCCTGAATAGGACTATTATTACACCGAAAATTAGAAATGTTAGAATTAGCACGCAACTACTGCTACATTCCTTGTGTGCTTCGACAGAATCCACTTTGTAGAGACTTTTCATTGGCGTGGCATGTACCGATGTTAAGTTTTTGCGGTTATGGTTAACAGTATTAAAATAATGCCTAACATCGGGTAGACCGCCGAGTGAAATGGGAAGTCTCTCTCCAGCTTTTCAACACGTAAAGTACACCTTGCCTTACATGCTTTTCCTGGAACCGACCGCAGTTTTGGAAATTCTTTTTCCCAAACTGAGTGATATTCCGGTGTGTAGTGGTTTGAATATCTCGTTTACATTTTGTGGGATTTGTCACACTCCCATCCATTCTGAACACACTGTAACCTCCCCACAAAATTTAATAAATAATATGAATATGATTCTAATTTAGTGTAACCTCAAAACAGAGAAATTCCTAAACCTCTCAACAGTAAAAATTATAATTATGTCGTTCACATTCATGTGTAACGTCCCAACAAAAAAAAAAAAAAAAAAAAAAAAAAAAATTCACTAACCTGATAATAATACAATGTAACTAACCTCTCAATTAAATTGTCGCTAACTTATGAATTTTCAATAATTGACTATGAATTTAACCTGGTAAATTTTGGACGTCAGCAGTGCTGCGTCATGGCCCTGAAAGATCATTCTGAATAAAAAGAGAAAAATTCTTACCTCAATGAAGTCGCCGGATAACGCATATATATCTGCTCTTACAATAAATTTTTCTCGCACAGCCCTGTGCAATGCTGGCCGATAGATTTGTCATTTATGAAAGGAAACAACTGATTTTACTTTTGCAATAATCGGGATGATCATGGATTGGAGAAATTAGTAAATTCTTTAAATTGAAATGAATGGTTGTTAAAAGTTATATTTTTTTATGAGAAAGATTATTATTAGGACATTTTTAAAACATTTACATGGGACTTGAGATAACATTACTACATATGCGCGAGGCTGCTTTTTACCTTATACAATAATACTCAGGCTCCGACATCGCTGCACCGCGACCGGGCCAGCCAACACGATACACCAGACCAGACCAGAGCAGACTGCAGACTAGCAACAACTTACTGCCACAGCTGCACAGTTCCTACTGCAGTCAACACTGCTCTCTGATCAGAGATTCTCTTATACCTTGCATATCGCAGGCAGCGCATAACCAATACATCGAAATTACATCTGCTCGGATCTCTTACATAACCCTCCACTGGGGGGGCAAAAATTTGGCAGCGATGGTGAGTCAATTGTACTTGCCATGAGCAACAAATTTTTCTATAATCTACTTAATTAACTAAGTTTACAGTCACACAGTATATACATATATATAAGAGCAGAACATGAAATGGAATAGAGTGCACATGCACTGAGTACAGAACATATCAAGAAATGACAAAATGTATATGCAATGAGTACAAAACATATTAACAAATGACATACAGTGCACACGCACTGTATATATTTTTTACCATTTTACAAGAACTAGGAAAGGAAAGGGAAGGATTGCATCATGGTTGTAGCATAGTAGGTTGCACATAGCTGCACTGAAAGTCCATATCTTTTTACAGAAGCACAACACCAAGTGAGACAATCTGAAGTTCTCTTCCCTGAAGTATTAATCAGTGTAGCCAAGACACTGAAATGTCGTATTAATATTCAATGTTATCATTTTGGTAGTACATTAGGTACACCAAACAGTGGGACCATAATAACATCTCCATCATTCCAGGTGGTGGGCAGCATGATGTGTCAACACCACCCTTGTAGAATCCATACTCTTTCACCAACGTAGAATTAGTGCAAAATCCAAATATAGTGCTCCATGATCATGAGGATGGACAGGACAAACGGATATTGCAGTAATTTCTGGTAATTAGGTCGGAAGGTGAAGGACATTAAGTCTTATGCTAGTCATCATTGAGAATTACACTAGTCTATCAACCGATTTGAGTAATTGTTGGCACCACTCATTGCCTAGTTACTAAACATTTCTGTACTATGTATGGAGTATTACAGAACATTACTCATAAGGCATCTAATTACAGTAAATATTGGCACTCATTGGCCAGTTACAAATCATTTTTATGCGTTGTTCAGAAGTCATCATTCAAAACAAGAGTTAATTAATGGCATAGCATTTACATAATTCATCTAATTATAGTAATCATTGGCACTCATTGGCCAGTTACTAAACATTTTTATGCATTGTTCAGAAGTCATCATTCAAAACAGGAGTTAATGAGTGTAGCATTAAGCTACTGGTATTCATATATGATATCATGTAAGTGACATAAGACAAATTTAAAATTTAAGAAACAGTGGCATTCATTGGCCAGTCACTAAACATACAGCAAGCATTGAATATTACAAAACACTATTCATAACAAAGTATTCATATGGTTTTATAAAAACATTATTCAGTATTATTCAGAAGTCATCATTCAAAATGAGAGTTAATTATTGGCATAGCATTTATACAGTATAACAAAAATATTATTTACAGAAATTATTGGCATAGCATTTATGCATTATTACAAAACATCATTCAGTATTACTCAGAACTCATCATTCAAGTGACATAGGACATATTTAAAATGTAACACACTGTAACTATTACTCAAGGTCTGTGGTTAGAAAACATCATTCAGTATTACTTAGAACTCATCATTCAAGTGACATAGGACATATTTAAAATGTAACACACTGTAACTATTACTCAAGGTCTGTGGTCCAATAATACTAAGATATAATGGATTCAATACATCTGAGAAATTTGCATTATATTTAGTACTAGAAATATCTCTTAAACTAGTAGCGTTATTTGGGACTGCTAATACATTTTTTTGTGCTAGCAATGAATTGCGTTGGGATTTACAATTAATTGCTGGGGCATGAAAATATTTGCTTTTGACTTATTGCTGCAAATAACGATTAATAACGTCATTCGTCATGAGTCAGCTGTAGCAAGGTTATGAACAAGTAGAGTATATGTGATCACATTCATGAATGACACAGACAAATGGTTAAAAAAAAGCTAGTACTAGAACAGGTTTAATGACTAACTACTTATAGCACATTAATTTCATGAATAGCTTCTTCTGGAAAAAATACAAAATGGATTATTGAGCTGAAAGAAGAAATGCATATTATGCTGAAAAGTAGTGAACTTCGAATTAACGTCCTTTCCAAAACATTCAGTCATTATACCATGTGATATAAGACATACTGTCAAAACGAAATGCAACAAATACTTAAATAACTACATAGCATTTCTTAACTAACAGTCCTCATCTGCAAAGAAAAACTTCATTATTCATATTACCATAACTTCATCACTATCATCAGCTGTAAAGAAAAACTTCATTATTCATATTAGCATATTCTTCATATAACTATTCATCATCATTCATTATCATCATTATTCATTATTCATATTACCATTTACTTCATACAACTATTCATAGTATAGAGTTTCTTATTTCTAGCATATTTCATCGCTAAAAGTATGATGTGTAGTTCTGTCTGACAGCCTGCATCAATCGCCTCGTATTCTGAAAGAAAAATAATTAGTTAAGACTGCTATCATACGATGTGTATAGTCTATTCTTGTTAATGCTTGTTAATTCTGATCCATTTATTCTTCATGACGAGGTATTGCATTTTCTTTCGTTCATTCCGAAGGTGAAATTCCCACTTCATAGTAATCCACTGTGGTTTGTTTAATTTATTTCTTTTACACGTTATTGCTTTCTGAAAATTATGAATAAAGATTAATATCTTGCATTTAAATCATATACCCATTAAATAAAAACTTGTTTCTAGTGATATAATTAAGCATACAGCATAGCATGACAGAAAACGTATTATGTCAAAAACATAGAGACTGTTCAGGTGCAAAAATGTTCACACAGTCTCATAATGCAGTAGCCAAAAGTGTAGAATAGTCAAGATATTGAGATATCATAAGGAAAAATGTCAAAGTCAACTGGTGTTTGTTATATCTTAAAGATTTCGTAGTGCATACAAACAAAACAGGAAAACAATCATACATACACGAAAAATGGAAAATGTGCACGGTCTGATATATAACGACAAGAAAAGCGACCTGCTAACCTTAACTTGCCGGGCACTTGCCAAGAAAAAATATGATAATCATCAGTAAGTAGTCACATAGATAGAATTGCATAATTGGTCATAAAATATGTAAGTTTATCTGGAAAAATGTGCACGGTCTGATGTGTAACGACAAGAAAAGCGACCTGCTAACCTTACCTTGCCGGGCACTTGCCAAGAAAAAATATGATAATCATCAGTAAGTAGTCACATAGATAGAATTGCATAATTGGTCATAAAATATGTAAGTTTATCTGGAAAAATGTGCACGGTCTGATGTGTAACGACAAGAAAAGCGACCTGCTAACCTTACCTTGCCGGGCACTTGCCAGGAAAAAATATGATAATCATCAGTAAGTGTTCATATAAATATAATTGCATAAGTGGTCATATAAAATCAGGAAATGGCATTACAGTGTGATAAATCATAAAGTATGTTCATTCAATAAAGGGTTTAATATTGGAGACATGGTGATTGCCTTTGCTTTTTCTGGTTCTCAAAGTTTCGACGTGTACTAAATTGGGGTGAGGAATGCTGCGAATTCGATATGGATCTACGTATAGAAACTCAAATTTACTGCATCTACTCTTTCCTCTGTTGGATAAATAGTGTGTGCGTACTAATATCTTCTGTCCAACGTGAAAGTCACGGCGTGTACAAACCTGTTTTTGCTGTCTTCTCCGGCGCTCTGCGGCACGTTTGATGTTGTTCAGGGCAATGTCAATTATTTCATGGTGTCGTAGTCGACGAGATGTAGGAAAGGATACTAATTCTTTAATTTTGTTAGGTGGTTCAACATTTTTCAGTATAACAGTCGGAGAAAGCATAGTAGATTCATTTGGTATGGAATTAATTATATCCTGGAATGACAGTATGTGTGTATCCCAATCAATATGTTTTTTATGGCAGTATATTCTACATAGTTTACGAATTTCTTTCATTAGTCGTTCACAAGGGTTCGAAAAAGCGTGATACTTGGATATATAAATCGGAGAAATGTTTCTTGCTCATAACATACGTGTCCATATAGCAGATCGAAACTGTGGTCCATTGTCGGAAATTACTTTCAATACATGCCCTACATGGAATAAAAAATGTTTTACAAATGCATTCGAAACAGATTTAGCAGTAGCTTTGCGTAACGGAGTGAAGGTAACAAATTTCGAAGTGAGTTCAACAGCGACAAAGATGTAACAAAAACCTCTATTAGATCTGGGAATCGGACCAAAAATGTCTACAGCGGCCATGTGTCTCAATTTAACAGGTACAATGGGATGTAACGGAGGAATATGTGAAGTCGTGTCTGACTTAGCTTTCTGGCAGATTTTACATGACGCTAAAACTCGTCGAATACGTTTCTCCATGTTGGCAAATAACAGTTCTGTCTCAGTATAAGAAAACATTTTCTGGCTCCGTAATGTGCGTAACTTAAATGAGTATACCAAATTAATTTGTTAAGCAGTTCGTCAGGAATACATAGTAACCAGTTGTTGCTGTCAGGGTGAGAGCGGCGAAACAGATTATTATTGCGTACAGTGTAATGGTTTCTGATGGTAACATTATTCCTATCTTGCTAAAGGTGTTTAATTTCTTTCCATACGTTGTCTTTACTCTGCTCCTGTGCTATATCTCGTAATGACGCCGAAATGAAATTTTCAAATGCAACTTGTTGAATATACATGACGCTAAAATTTGCTTGGCAGAAGTTGGTTGCGATGTCTTGCTGATTGTTGCTGAGAGAACGGGATAGTGCGTCTGCTACAACATTTTGTGTACCGGGAATGTGAACAATTGTAAAATTAAATTCCTGTAAATCAAGTTTCCATCTGCTTAACCTGTCATGTGTAAATTTTGCTGAAAGTAAAAACTGGATAGCTCTATGATCTGCGTAAACGGTCGTATGTCTTCCATAAAGAAAATCCCGAAATCTCGTAAATGCCCATACAACACATAATGTTTCAAGTTCTGTAACAGAATAATTGCGTTCAGCAGGTGACAGAATGCGACTCGCAAAGGCTATGTTTTTAGTTACTGTAGTGCCATTTTCTTCAATTTCCTGAAAAATGTGTACGCCTAAAGCTGTGTTAGAACTGTCGGTGGCAATGGAAAAATTTCTAGTAAGATCTGGGTGTGATAAAAGAGGTGCGTTCAACAAAGCATGTTTCAGATTAGCAAATTCAGACTGTGCTTGGCTATCCCAGGACCAAATAGTGTTTTTACCTGTCAATTGACATAATCTAGGGGTGTCTAAAGCAGAGTAATGAATAAATTTACGAAAAAAGTTAATTAAACCCAAAAAGCTGCGTAGTTGTTTCTTCGTCGTAGGAACAGTAATGTCACGTAAAGCTAGAAGTTTTTCCGGGTCAGGCGCAATGCCTTCTGCTGAAATTACATGCCCAAGAAATTTTATGGAAGTTTTGCCAAAGTGCGATTTGCTAAGATTAACTGTGAGTCCTTGTGCACGAAAAGTTTGCAACAGTTGCTCAAGAATCAGATTGTGTTCAGACCAGTTAGCTTCTGCAATAAGAATGTCGTCTACATACGTTGTGATTCTGTCTTTTAATTCTGTCGGAAGTATAGTATTCAAACCGCGAATAAATGCTGCCGAAGAAATAGTTAAACTGAACGGTAATTTACAAAATTGATAACAGTCACCAAAACAGAGGAAAGCTGTGTACTTTCTGCAGTTCGGATGGAGCTGAATTTGCCAAAATTCTGATTTCAAATCTAATGTGGAATAAATAGCAGTACCATGAAATTTCTGTAGAAGTTCTTCTAGTGTCTGTGGGCGACCTGTTTCATTAATAATAATGTCATTGATGTGACGCGAATTAAGTACAGCCGGCACGGTAACTCAGCATGTTTGGTGAGATGGCTAGTTGCCCTCTGTAATAAAAAAATGGATCAACAACGAACTGAAATGGATGTCTTTCGACGTCCGCCCCGCGCAGATACAACGAAAAAAAAAAAAAAAAAAAAAAACGAGCAAAATGAGTTCTGGGGAAAAAAAAAATAAAAGTACGAGGCGAAGTGATCCATCCTTTTTCTTAACAATATGGAGCTGGTTTATGTACGGACTAACTGCCGGTTCAATAATTCCTTGGTCAAGCATAGCTTGCAATTCTTTCTCAACTTGTTCTCTGTGAATATACGGAATGGGATAATGTTTGGCTTTAAACATGTCGTGCTGTTTAATTTGAAATTCATACCTAAATCCGGACATAGTACCAGGGACGTTGTCAAAAACTGGAGCTTGCTGTAAAAGAATTTTGCGTAGTTGCGTGCGTTCGTCGTCTGTATTTGCACTGCTCTGTTTAACTTTATCAGAAATTATCTTTATAACGTCATAGTCGGCTTCGTCTGGAGTATTATAGTTGTGTAGGTACGTATCTGTGAACAATGTGGAATTACAGTCTATGTTACCTGATGCAGAAATGACCTCTGTACAATTAATTGTTTGTTCTTCTGCAGATAAAGAGTGCTGAAATTCTAAAGCCAGTTGTACATTTTCATCCTTTAACATTAAATAGGAATTTTGAAAGTCAATAATTGCGTCGTGTTGTACCAGAAAATTCGTACCTAAAATAACGTCTGTTGTCAATAAGGGAACAATCCAAAAATTTGAATGAAACGTATGACCTGCAATACAAAATGATAAGTGTGTCTGTAATTTTACACCTACTCCTTTAGCAGATACTGCTCCTTTTACTTTAGTTTTGCCTAATGGTAACGTAGGATAAATATTCTCTTTGTTGCATTCGTTGAAGGTTTCTTCATTTATAACTGACATAGGTGATCCAGAATCGATTACTGCTGAAAATTTGGATGATCCAATCTTTACTTCCATGACAGGGTGGGAAATGGTTTTTTGAATAACTGGTTTTTCCTGCAAAAGAGTGTCTCGGATGTCGTCAAAAGTAATAACATTTTCGTGAACAAGATTCTTTGTGTCAAAAGTATTGCCTGCGTTGCTGGAAGATGCAACCTGTACTGTATCTAGTCAAATTCTTTCTGACGTGCGGTTATTCGCGGGAGGATGCTGTGGTATTTCAACTATTTGTACTGTTCTGTTATTTCTTCCTGACGTATTACGTTCGGGATGATATCTACTGTCTGGTTCATTCATGATAATCTGTTGTTGCGGATGATTCTGCTGCTGGTAAGACCGACTGTTATTAAACGTACGCTGAAAATTGTGCTCATTACTTTTACGTCTGTCATGATAGTGATTTCTATATGGTGCATTGCGATATGAGTTGAAATGGTGTGTTTTCTGTACGTAGTGATCTCCTTGTTGCTGTGCGTTACTATTTGGTGGAGCCGACGCTATACGTGTAGGCGGCGAAACATTAAAGCTTGGTTGACCTTGCACATTACATTGTCGGTTAGGTATGCTAACCGGCTGGTTTTGTTGCTGTTGTTGGGAAAAACCTCTATTGTTACCAAAATGTGGTTTGACGATTGCTGGAAATGTTGTACATACTGATGATTACAATGTTATCTGTTATTAAAATTACGGCGGTAGTTGTCATTTCGCGAGTGTCTAAAGAAAACTGTCACTTTCGGTAAAATTTGTCATATCAGGTTTTCTTTACTCATTCCTAATTCTAGATAGATCGATAGTTGAAGAGCTGTTTTGACAGATATAAAGGATAGTAGAAGAGAAGGCAGCAGTGCAGAAAACTAAAGATGAAACAGCACTACTACGGCTCGGGGCCCTGTGCATGCTACGGCACATACGGGGTTATTACAAATGATTGAAGCGATTTCACAGCTCTACAATAACTTTATTATTTGAGATATTTTCACAATGCTTTGCACACACATACAAAAACTCAAAAACTTTTTTTAGGCATTCACAAATGTTCGATATGTGCCCCTTTAGTGATTCAGCAGACATCAAGCCGATAATCAAGTTCCTCCCACACTCGGCGCAGCATGTCCCCATCAATGAGTTCGAAAGCATCGTTGATACGAGCTCGCAGTTCTGGCACGTTTCTTGGTAGAGGAGGTTTAAACACTGAATCTTTCACATAACCCCACAGAAAGAAATCACATGGGGTTAAGTCGGGAGAGCGTGGAGGCCATGACATGAATTGCTGATCATGATCTCCACCACGACCGATCCATCGGTTTTCCAATCTCCTGTTGAAGAAATGCCGAACATCATGATGGAAGTGCGGTGGAGCACCATCCTGTTGAAAGATGAAGTCGGCGCTGTCGGTCTCCAGTTGTGGCATGAGCCAATTTTCCAGCATGTCCAGATACACGTGTCCTGTAACGTTTTTTTCGCAGAAGAAAAAGGGGCCGTAAACTTTAAACCGTGAGATTGCACAAAACATGTTAACTTTTGGTGAACTGCGAATTTGCTGCACGAATGCGTGAGGATTCTCTACCGCCCAGATTCGCACATTGTGTCTGTTCACTTCACCATTAAGAAAAAATGTTGCTTCATCACTGAAAACAAGTTTCGCACTGAACGCATCCTCTTCCATGAGCTGTTGCAGCCGCGCCGAAAATTCAAAGCGTTTGACTTTGTCATCGGGTGTCGGGGCTTGTAGCAATTGTAAACGGTAAGGCTTCTGCTTTAGCCTTTACCGTAAGATTTTCCAAACCGTCGGCTGTGGTACGTTTAGCTCCCTGCTTGCTTTATTCGTCGACTTCCGCGGGCTACGCGTGAAACTAGCTCGCACGCGTTCAACCGTTTCTTCGCTCACTGCAGGCCGACCCGTTGATTTCCCCTTACAGAGGCACCCAGAAGCTTTAAACTGCGCATACCATCGCCGAATGGAGTTAGCAGTTGGTGGATCTTTGTTGAACTTCGTCCTGAAGTGTCGTTGCACTGTTATGACTGACTGATGTGAGTGCATTTCAAGCACGACATACGCTTTCTCGGCTCCTGTCGCCATTTTGTCTCACTGCGCTCTCGAGCGCTCTGGCGGCAGAAACCTGAAGTGCGGCTTCAGCCGAACAAAACTTTATGAGTTTTTCTACGTATCTGTAGTGTGTCGTGACCATATGTCAATGAATGGAGCTACAGTGAATTTATGAAATCGCTTCAATCATTTGTAATAGCCCTGTATTCATCGAAGCGTAATGAATCCCCTGAGGTCACTTACGCGCTGCAAATAAATTTTAGTTTCTGCGTTACAGGCAATGCCGGCGAAAATTCAAAAGCAAGTCGTTGTATCCAATCCAAGGGGTGAATCTGTGTTCTGTCATTTTCAAATACTTTAAATTTCCTAACGGATAGAAAGTGCTTGTAATCAAAATTTTCGTCTCTGAATGTCTGAACAGGTTCATGATTGTATGCTAGTCTGTTTGTCTGTGACTGTTCGGAATCTAAGTCATGTACTCTCTGTAAATTACCTAAATTATACTGGCTGTGTGAGTGTGAGAAATGTTCCGAATGTGGCGTATGCTGTGCCGTGTTAGAGGCTGAAATATTTTTCATTTCCGTCAATTCGTGCTGCAAAGTTGACAATTTTCTACGTAATGTATTATTGGACAAACCTATCTCACTGATTGTCTGCTGCAAATTTTGGAATTCGGGTGTTTGATTAAACGAAACAGGTGACGTATCGCCTGATTTGGTGTCATTATTACTTTCGATAACGTCAATACGACTCGCCAATTCATCATATTTTTCAGTCAGTGCTTTTACCTGATCATCGATTTTAGTATCACAAGCATTAATTTGTTTCTGTATTTTACGTGTGGTTTTGTTCAATTTTTTAACGTCTGTTTTGATGGCATCGGGATCCTGTATTAGTTCCAACTTTTCAAATACGTTGTTCATTGTCTGAAAGTCTAATGTGTGTGTGTCTGTTTTTGTTTTAAGATCGGAGATTTTATCATGCAATTCGGTGTTCAACTGTTTGATTTCGTCTGGTACTGTAGCAATATTGTTGTCCACATATGTTTTTGCTTTCGTAAACAATTTACGCTTATCTTCCTGTCTCTGTGCAGTAATTGTTTCCATGACTTGTTGCTTTACTTTATTCTGTTCCTGTATAAATTTACTGTAACGCGTTTCACTGTTTTGTAGGTGGTGATTACAACGTTCGTCAATTTGGCTGTTCTGTTGGTCAAATTTCGCGTCTACTTTCGCATCCAGTGTGCGTGAAAGTTCTGCTGACATTAATTTAAACTCGTCGCGTAACTGTGTTGCGTTTTCAGAGCATTGTTTAGCGACTGCACTAATTTCATCTCTAAGTAATTTAGTTGTGGCTGCATGTGTATTACTTAATTCTTGTGCCACAGATCTAATTTCTTCACTACTGTTCCTAGCACAAGCCTTAATTTCCTCACGTAATTGTTCTTTAGTATCATGACATTGCCCGGCAACGGCTGTAATCTGTTCACTAAGTTGTTTGAAATTGTTGTCTTGTTTTTCATTAATTTGTTGTTTGAGATTTTCATTAAGTGTTTGTTCGATTCATTGAGTCGTTTGTAATTGTCGTCTTGTTCTTTCTTCGACTGTTTGGAATTGTTGTCTAGTTTTTCATTTAGTTGTTTATAATTGATGTCTTGTTTTTCATTGAATTGTAGCAATAATGCTACAACTTGATCCAAGCCAAAATTAGCGACTCTTTTCTCTGAACTGTGTGGTGGTTTGTCTGCATTGGTTTGCCCATCGGATGTGCACTGTTGGTCGCTACATCAGAATCAAATAAATCTGACATATTTTGACTACACTGTTCATTTTCGTTAGAAACATTTATCTGTTCGTTACGTAAATTTTGCAAATCGGGTGTGTCAAGCTGGGCAGCGTTCATTGTAACGGAACGTGCCTCGTCATCATTTGCCGTTAAATTAAGTGTGGACATAATTGAATTTGTTTGTTCATCATTAGGATCAAAATGATTACTAGTGATCGGCACGGACTGATTATCTGTAATTAGAGGATTATCACTATTACACTGAGTGTCGCAAGTATTATCGGTCAAGTTATTCGAGTCGGCTATTTCACTCATTGCACATCGCGATGTACTGTTAACAGTTTTTCGCTGCATTTTTCACAAATCAAAATTAAGCACAAAAATGAAACAAAGACGAAGCAAAAATGGAACAAACACAATTACAACAAAGAGCAATAAATTGCCGATGATCTGTGAAAGAAAGAGTGACAAATTAGTAAATGCGTTGCGCCAGATGCAAACTACATTTAAGTAAATAAGAGCAGATACATGACTACTTCTCAGAAATTCACAAGGAAATACGATCCTGGCCGGTTGTCGCCAAGTGTAACCTCCCCACAAAATTTAGTAAATAATATGAATATGATTCTAATTTAGTGTAACCTCAAAACAGAGAAATTTCTAAACCTCTCAACAGTAAAAATTATAATTATGTCGTTCACATTCATGTGTAACGTCCCAACAAAAAAAATAAATTCACTAACCTGATAATAATACAATGTAACTAACCTCTCAATTAAATTGTCGCTCACTTATGACTTTTCAATAATTGACTATGAATTTAACCTGGTAAATTTTGGACGTCAGCAGTGCTGCGTCATGGCCCTGAAAGATCATTCTGAATAAAAAGAGAAAAATTCTTACCTCAATGAAGTCGCCGGATAACGCATATATATCTGCTCTTACAATATATTTTTCTCGCACAGCCCTGTTCAATGCTGGCCGATAGATTTGTCATTTATGAAAGGAAACAACTGATTTTACTTTTGCAATAATCGGGATGATCATGGATCGGAGAAATTAGTAAATTCTGTAAATTGAAATGAATGGTTGTTAAAAGTTATATTTTTTTATGAGAAAGATTATTATTAGGACATTTTTAAAACATTTACATGGGACTTGAGATAACATTACTACATATGCGCGAGGCTGCTTTTTACCTTATACAATAATATTCAGGCTCCGACATCGCTGCACCGCGACCGGGCCAGCCAACACGATACACCAGACCAGACCAGAGCAGACTGCAGACTAGCAACAACTTACTGCTACAGCTACACAGTTCCTACTGCAGTCAACACTGCTCTCTGATCAGAGATACTCTTATACCTTGCATATTGCAGGCAGCGCATAAGCAATACATCGAAATTACATCTGCTCGGACCTCTTACAACACTACTTCCGCAAAGAAATCAATTCTAGAACGTAAAATGCACGAAGGCTTGAGATAAAGTGCCGAACGTGGTGCCTAAGTGAACGAAACCGTGTGCCTTCTCGCGTGGGGTGGAAGTACGCAACGCATTTCCGCTTCTGGCGTCACATCCGTAGCAGCTCCCGTCATACTATAGCGCCCTAGCTTGAAAAACATTGTCCGCATCGTAAAATTTGGTTCTGCAAGATTATAAAATATACACTGCTGCCCATTAAAACTGCTACACCAAGAAGAAATGCAGATGATAAACGGGTATTCATTGGACAAATATATTATACTAGAACTGAGATGTGATTACATTTTCACGCAATTTGGGTGCATACATCCTGAGAAATCAGTACCCAGAACAACCACCTCTGGCCGTAATAACGGCCTTGATACGCCTGGGGATTGAGTCAAACAGAGCTTGGATGGCGTGTACAGGTACAGCTGCCCATGCAGCTTCAACACGATACCACAGTTCATCAAGAGTACTGATTGGCGTATTGTGACGAACCAGTTGCTCGGCCACCATTGACCAGACGTTATCAATTGGTGGGAGATCTGGAGAATGTGCTGGCCAGGGCAGCAGTCGAACATTTACTATATCCAGAAAGGGCCGTACAGGATCTGCAACATGCGGTCGTGCATTATCCTGCTGAAATGTAGGGTTTCGCAGGGATCGAATGAAGGATAGAGTCACGGCTCGTAACACATCTGAAATGTAACGTCCACTGTTCAAAGTGCCGTCAATGCGAACAAGAGACGACCGAGACGTGTAACCAATAGCACCCCATACCATCACGTCGGGTGATACGCCAGTATGGCGATGACGAATACACGCTTCCAATGTGCGTTCACCACGATGTCGCCAAACACGGATGCGACCATCACGATGCTGTAAACAGAACCTGGATTCATCCGAAAAATGACGTTTTGCCATTCGTACACCCAGGTTCGTCGTCTAGTACACCATCACAGGCGCTCCTGTCTGTGACGCAGCGTCAAGAGTAATAACCGCAGCATGGCCTTCAAGCTGATATTCGATGCTGCTGCAAATGTCGTAGAACTGTTCTTGCAGATGGTTGTTGTCTTGCAAACGTCCCCATCTGTTAGGGATCGAGGCGTGGCTGTGTGATCCGTTAAAGCCATGCGGATAAGATGCCTGTCATCTCGGCTGCTAGTGATACGAGGCCGTTGGGATCTAGCACGGCGTTCCGTATTACCCTCCTGAACCCACCGCTTCCATATTCTGCTAACAGTCATTCGATCTCGACCAACGCGAGTAGCAATGTCGCGATACGATTAACCGCAATCGCGATAGGCTACAATCCGACCATTATCAAAGTCGGAAACGTTATGGTACGCATTTCTCCTCCTTACACGAGGCATCACAACAACGTTTCACCAGGCAACTCCGGTCAACTGCTGTTTGTGTATGAGGAATCGGTTGGAAACTTTCCTCATGTCAGCACGTAGTAGGTGTCGCCACCGGCACCAACTTCGTGTGAATGCTCTGAAAAGCTACTCATTTGCATATCAGAGCATCTTCTTCCTGTCGGTTAAATTTCGCGTCTGTAGCACGTCATCTTCGTGGTGTAGCAATTTTAATGGCCAGTAAAGTCATCAGGCCTGAAGTTCAAAATGCTAACATTTGACGTGCGGTCAAAAGTTTGCACCGTACCCAGAACAAGAAGGGAAAATTTCGTATCGATCCGGCTAAAACCGTGCGTCTGGCAACCCTAGATTTAGGGAAACCGAGGAAGACCTGCGTCTGGCTGGCCAGCTGGGGACTCGAAGCGCCGTCCCGCCGAATGCGAGGAGTCCAGAGCGGCGACCACTTGCCCACTTCCTCCTGCACAGCCCTCGCGCTGGACACCGGCAGTCCAGCCAGGTTGACGAGCGACCGCGGGCCCGGACTGGCTTCGCAGTTGGCGCGCGCGCGCACTTCCTGCAACGCCGGCAGCAGGGCTGCCAACCTCGGCGGCGCGGCTGCCCGCCGGTGGCGAGGTCAATCGCCGGCCGGTGGCGCCTTGATGAGAGGACGACTTTGTGTGGGGGGGTGGGGGGGTGGGGGGGTGGGAGAGAGCGACTCCTCGCTCGCGTTCCGCGCCGGGCCGTCTGGACTCTCAGTCCTTAATAAGCGACGCGGGGTTCCCGAGGAATCACCGACATATACTGTGGTAACTTAAGTTTGGCGTTCTGGTCGTAGGTGTGCCGACCGACCGCCGTGTCGTCCTGTGGCAGTGGCGTCATCGGATGCATTGCACAGGGGCACGTGGTCAGCGCGCCGCTCTCCCGGTCCTCGGAATCGCTCGCTGCTGATCGGTCGAGCAGCTCAGCTCCTCAGCTGGGCTCACGAGGCTGCCTGTGCCCGGCCAGAGCCAGTCCAGTCCTCCCACCGAGAGGAAACCACTGGCAGTAGCGGGAATCGAACCAGAGTCTCCCACGTGGCAGTCGGCAGCACTGACCACAGAGGCGGTCTTCCCTGATACGTAACAGTCAACTATTAGGATATGTCGCATTCTTTATACAGATCCTCCAGAAACAGAGATATGCATCATGTAGAAAGACCATCTTAAAAACAAAAATAAATCACTTTTTTAGGGAAATAATGTCTCATTGTGAAATGCTCCTCTGTGAAATACGTAATGAGTAAAACCTACTTCAACGCAAAAAACTACACCGCTATTAGAAATTATTTTACAAAATTGTTGAGGCTTTCGTGGCCACTTGTTGACAAACTGCCTATTGGCTTCTGTCTCGGGTTCTTCGGCCGACGTTCATCTAATGATTTTTCTGACGTTTCGCCAGCACGAGTGGCTGGCATTGTCAAAGCTTCACCCTCCATTGCCGGTGGTGAACTGGAGCCGAGCTCGCGGGCGCAGGCTATATGTACCTGCCGCGCCAACGTCCGAGGGCTTCTCCTCGGTCATTTCCGGTGCGGTTCTCCTCTTGCTACCTGCGACGGTCGTTCGCTGCAGTACGGGAAGCCAGGATCCGTTGACCTTAAGGCTTTCCTCTTTCTTGTTCAAACTGTTCGCGTGTTTTTGTATTTCTACAGCTTCTCTGAACAAGCGCGTGTGATAGTGCTTCTCTACAGCCAGAACTTCCGTGTCGGCGAATTTTATTACATGGTCGGTCTCATTCAGTGCGTGTCGGAATGACTGGACGATCCATTAACACCAGGATCAAAGAGCATAAGCGACATTGCAGGTTGGGGCAGGTGGAGAAATCGGCCGTGGCAGAGCACGCACTGAATGAGACCGACCATGTAATAAAATTCGCCGACACGGAAGTTCTGGCTGTAGAGAAGCACTATCACACGCGCTTGTTCAGAGAAGCCGTAGAAATACAAAAACACGCGAACAGTTTGAACAAGAAAGAGGAAAGCCTTAAGGTCAACGGATCCTGGCTTCCCCTACTGCAGCGAACGACCGTCGCAGGTAGCAAGAGGAGAACCGCACCGGAAATGACCGCGGAGAAGCCCTCGGACGTTAGCGCGCCAGGTACATATAGCCTGCGCCCGCGAGCTCGGCTCCAGTTCACCACCGGCAATGGAGGGTGAAGCTTTGACAATGCCAGCCACTCGTGCTGGCGAAACGTCAGAAAAATCATTAGATGATCGTCGGCCGAAGAACCCGAGACAGAAGCCAATAGGCAGTTTGTCAGAAATTATTTTGTTGAAGCCCTTAGATCACCATCGTTTCTAACTCGATGGTGTAGGAATTTTGTTCGTTTTTAGAAGAGGAGTTTGGTTTTTATCACAAAAGGAGACTAGTTCGCTACAAAAGGGGAGTCTTGTTTGCTTGGGGTACATGGAAAAAGTCACTTGACACCTCACAGTTTTCTATGTCTACCACAAAACCACTACCTTGCATCTTTTGGGTAAAGGGGGAGAAGGACTTCTTACACATGAAGGTCAGGTCAATTGTTGAGTTGAAAGAGTAGATGATACCTTCTGCGAACCGTTGTAGGAAGGGTTGAGTGTGTGTTTTTAGGTTCCTGGAACAGTAGTTCCGGGGTTGAACATTCATGAAAAGATCTCTCTCACAGCTGTACACCCGACTGTCGAAAAATATGATATTCGAAGGACAAAGAAGTTTTTTTGTTTGCTCAAATTCGCGCAAAGTGCTCTGAGATAAAGCTAAGAAATATCTTCGGTCCTGACTAATTAAAAAGTACACCCGCAGATGGTACTGAACATAGGTATGGAGAGGCACCCAAAATACTGGATAGGTATACACGCGGTAAACTTCAAAGTGATGTCTGGAGTCTGCTAAGGGAATGGTGACAATTAGAGCCAATTCATTGTCCATCATGATTGCATCTACATCACTCAATTAGTAGTAGAAATACAAATTTTGCATATTGACAGGTAGGATTACAGTCGCAGGATTAGTTAGTTTCCTTTCCATAGCTATTAGCAATGCCAAAAAATATTTAGGATGCAGCAAAACACTGCTCAAATGACTAGTTGAGCTAGTTTCAATGGCCTCCCTCAGATTAGAAGCATCTAGTCGTGCATTTGACAAACTGTCGGTAATCCTAAGCAACAAAGTACTTAATTCTACATGGACATTCAAGATATTGACTTGTTCCGTAATTCCGTTTGGACTCTTGTAGTCTCATTGTTTGTTTTGGAAGAAATAAATGTCTCAAATGGCTCTGGTCACTCTGGGACTTAACATCTGAGGTCATCAGTCGCCTAGAACTTAGAACTACTTAAACCTAACTAACCTAAGGACATAACGCACATCCATGCCCGAGGCAGGATTCGCACCTGCAACCGTAGCGGTATCGCGGTTCCAGACTGAAGCGCCTAGAGCCGCTCGGCCACTCCGGCCGGCTGCTTTGGAAGAGGAGTCCTGTTTATTTTCGAATAGATATCATATTTATGCTTTGGAAAGGAGTTTTATTTGCTTTGGAAGAAGAAACATGTTTCTTTCAGAAGAGACATCAAGTCTGTATTTTTTGGTTTTCACTAGGAATTTTGAGTGTTATATTGGAGAGGAGTAGTACCTGATACGGCTTAACAAAACAATGAAGAAAAGTGGTAAAGTCCCAGATTACCGTTCTGAACGTCTTGTGATCGATCCTCAGTCGGTCCTAAGGCTTACACCTGTCACGTTTCACTCCTTACACCTCTGGCAGTATTTGTTGCCGTGACAAATGCCGTGTTGCACCGTGGTTCGAAATGGAAATTAAGCTCTAAGTCTCCTTGTAACTGGCTGCGTACGTCAGTTCAAAGGTCACAATTATCACATAGAACTGTCAAAACCAAAGAAGCTACAAAAAATGGAATTAAATGTGAACGATAAAACCACATTTGAGACGCGCCAGAGTTAAAAATAGTAAGTATGTGAAACACTTTTATTATAGAACATGCATAGTATGGTACCTGTAAAAAATTATAAAAGTAATAGAAAGTAATTCTACATGAAAATTATCTCTAAGCTCTAAATTAATGCTGGGGTGAGTGGCAAGAGCAAAGAATAATAGGAACCCGATGGAGTGTTTCTCGCATCATAATTTTGGGGCACCAAACTGCTGAGGTAGTCGGTCGCTAATCTTGCCCACTACTTAAACTAACTAACTTACGCTATAACTTACGCTAAGGACAACACACACACCCATGCCCGAGGGACGACTTGAACATCCGACGTGGAGATCTCGCATCGTATATTACCGTATGCAGAGCAATATGGCGTTCATTAGAGGTACTAAAGGCAAATCAACAAAGTTGCAACTGAAATAAAGCCACACAAGAGCATAATAAATCATTTTTCAGACAACCATGTTGTTGTTGTTGTGGTCTTCAGTCCAGAGACTAGTTTGATGCAGCTCTCCATGCTACTCTATCCTGTGCAAGCTTCTTCATCTCCCAGTACCTACTGCAGCTAACATTCTTCTGAACCTGCTTAGTGTATTCATCTCTTGGTCTCCCTCTACGATTTTTACCCTCCACGCTGCCCTCGAATACTAAATTTGTGATCCCTTGATGCCTCAGAACATGTCCTACCAATCGATCCCTTCTTCTAGTCAAGTTGTGCCACAAACTTCTCCTCTCCCCAATCCTATTCAATACCTCCTCATTAGTTACGTGATCTACCCATCTAATCTTCAGCATTCTTCTGTAGCACCACATTTCGAAAGCTTCTATTCTCTTCCTTTCCAAACTATTTATCGTCCACATTTCACTTCCATACATGGCTACACTCCATAGAAATACTTTCAGAAGTGACTTCCTGACACTTAAATCTACACTCGATGTTAACAAATTTCTCTTCTTCAGAAACGCTTTCCTTGCCATTGCCAGTCTACATTTTATATCCTTCCTACTTCGACAATCATCAGTTATTTTGCTCCCCAAATAGCAAAACTCCTTTACTACTTTAAGTGTCTCGTTTACTAATCTAATTCCATCAGGGTCACCCGACTTCATTCGACTACATTCCATTATCCTCGTTTTGCTTTTGTTGATGTTCATCTTCTATCCTCCTTTCAAGACACTGTCCATTCCGTTCAACTGCTCTTTCAGGTCCTTTGCTGTCTTGAACAGAATTACAATGTCATCGGCGAACGTCAAAGTTTTTATTTCTTCTCGATGGATTTTAATACCAACTCCGAATTTTTCTTTTGTTTCCTTTACCGCTTGCTCAATATACAGATTGAATAACATTGGGGATAGGCTACAACCGTGTCTCACTCCCTTCCCAACCACTGATTCCCTTTCATGTCCCTCGACTCTTATAACTGCCATCTGGTTTCTGTACAAATTGTAAGTAGTCTTTTGCTCCCTGTATTTTACCCCTAGCACCTTCAGAATTTGAAAGAGAGTATTCCAGTCAACACTGTCAAAAGCTTTCTCTAAGACTACAAATGCTAGAAACGTAGGTTTGCCTTTGCTTAATCTTTCTTGTAAGATAAGTCGTAGGGTACAGTATTGCGTCACGTGTTCCAATATTTCTACGGAATCCAAACTGATCTTCCCCGAGGTCGGCTTCTACCAGTTTCTCCATTCGTCTGTAAAGAGTTCGCGTTAGTATTTTGCAACCGTGACTTATTAAACTGATAGTTGGGTAATTTTCACAACTGTCAACACCTGCTTTCTTTGGGATTGGAATTATTATATTCTTCTTGAAGTCTGAAGGTAATTCGCCTGTCTCATAAATCTTGCTCACCAGATGGTAGAGTTCTGTCAGGACTGGCTCTCCCAAGGCCGTCAGTAGTTCCAATGGAATGTTGTCTACTCCCGGGGCCTTGTTTCGACTTAGGTTATTCAGAGCTCTGTCAAACTCTTCACGCAGTATCGTATCTCCCATTTCATGTTCATCTACATCCTCTTCCATTTCCATAATATTATCCTCAAGTACATTGCCCTTGTATAGACCCTCTACATACTCCTTCCACCTTTATGCTTTCCCTTCTTTGCTTAGGACTGGGTTTCCATCTGAGTTCTTGATATTCATACAAGTGGTTCCCTTTACTCCAAAGGTGTCTTTAATTTTCCTGTAGGCAGTATCTTTCTTACCCGCCGGCCGCGGTGGTCTAGCGGTTCTGGCGCTGCAGTCCGGAACCGCGGGACTGCTACGGTCGCAGATTCGAATCCTGCCTCGGGCATGGGTGTGTGTGATGTCCTTAGGTTAGTTAGGTTTAAGTAGTTCTAAGTTCTAGGGGACTTATGACCTAAGATGTTGAGTCCCATGGTGCTCAGAGCCATTTGAAGTATCTTTCTTACCCATAGTGAGATATGCCTGTACATCCTTACATTTGACCACTAGGCATCCTTGCTTAGCCATTTTGCACTTCCTGTCGATCTCATTTTTGAGACGTTTGTATTCTTTTTTTGGCTGCTTCATTTACTGTATTTTTATATTTTCTCCTGTCAGCAATTAAATTCAATATTTCTTCTGTTACCTAAGGATTTATACTAATCGTCGTCTTTTTACCCAATTGATCCTCTGCTGCCTTCACTGTTTCATCCTTCAAACCTACCCATTCTTCTTCCACTGTATTTCTTTACCCCATTCTTGTCAATCGTTCCCTAACGCTCTCCCTGAACTCTCTACAACCTCTGGTTCTGTCAGTTTATCCAGACAACCATAAGAAAGCATTTTTCAGACAACATACCTACGACGGGCGTTCAGTAAATAATACAACACTTTTTCGAAAGCAGGTTCGTTTTATCCAGGAATCCAATAAACCATATTATTTCCGCTTTTTTGGCTACAAAAGCCTATTTATCATTGTAATCTCTGTTCAATGCGACGGCCTTACGCCAACTTACTGGAAGGGCCTGTATGCCAGCAGTCTACTGATCGACGCCAGAGCCAATGTCGATGACCTCCCCGTCATCTACGTAGTGCTTCCTGCGGAGTGCATTCTTCATTTGGCCAAACAGACGGAACTCGGAAGGTAGGAGGTGCGGGCTGCAGGATGGATGAGGGGGTCTAATGAAATTTTGCGACCTCCTCTGAGACCTTGCGTTGTCACGGAGAAGAAGAAATTCATTTGCACTGTCGTGGCGATGAACACACTGAAGTGCTTTCTTGAGTTCTGCATCTACATCTACATAGATACTCTGCAAATCACATTTAAGTGCCTGGCAGACGGTTCATCGAACCACCTTCACAATTCTCTATTATTCCAATCTCGTATAGCGCGCGGAAAGAATGTACGAGGTGTGGCTAGAAAAAAAACCGGTCTAGTACTGGTGAAACAATAAAACAAATGCAATAAGGCTGAAAGTCGCATGGCCTGTCACGTGACTCTCGCTCCGCCTACTGCTCGAGTTTCATCTGCCTCCTGCACTCAGTCTGCCCGTGGCGTCTGTTTTAAGTAGTTGACGTTTTGTCTGTGCGTCGGAAAATGTTGAGTGTACAGAAAGAACAGCGTGTTAACATCAAATTTTGTTTCAAACTAGGAAAATCTGCAAGTGAAACGTTTGTAATGTTACAACAAGTGTACGGCGATGATTGTTTATCGCGAACACAAGTGTTTGAGTGGTTTAAACGATTTAAAGATGGCCGCGAAAACACCAGTGATGACACTCGCACTGGCAGACCATTGTCAGCAAAAACTGATGCAAACATTGAAAAAATCGGTAAACTTGTTCGACAAGATCGCCGTTTAACAATCAGAGCAGTGTCTGAGTTAACAGGAGTTGACAAGGAAAGTGTTAGGCAGATTCTTCATGAAAGTTTCAACATGAACAAAGTGTGTTCAAAAATGGTTCCAAAGTGTCTCACAATTGAACAGAAGGAACGCCGAAGAATGATTTGTTCTGACATCCTGGAAAACATTGAAAGTGATCCCACCTTCTTACAAAATGTTATTACTTGCGATGAATCGTGGTTTTTTACTTACGATCCCGAAACTAAACGCCAATCGATGCATTGGAAAACTCCTGGTTCTCCACGACAAAAAAAGCACGAATGTCAAAATCGAAATTCAAGGCAATGATGATTGTTTTTTTTTGACATCAAAGGGATTGTGCACATTGATTGGGTACCAGAGGGACAAACAGTGAATCAGCATTACTACATTAGCGTCCTGGCTACCCTACGTGAGCGAGTACGGAGAAAACGGAACGATTTGTGGAGAAAAAAGTCATGGATCCTTCACCAAGACAATGCCCCAGCTCACAGTGCGTTGTCAGTGAAGACGTTTTTGGCAAAACACAACATTCCCATCTCAGATCATCCACCCTACTCACCTGATTTGGCCCCCTGTGACTTTTTTCTTTTCCCTAAAGTCAAGTCAGCTTTGAAAGGAACTAGATTTGAGACTGTTGAAGCAGTAAAAGAAAAAGCGACGGAAGTAATGTATGGACCTACCGAAAATGATCTGCAGCATTGTTATGAACAGTGGAAAATTCGTATGGAGCGGTGTAGAGACCGAGGAGGAGAGTACATTGAAGGAGATAACATGAAATTGTAAATAATTGTAAATAAATGTTTTTTCCAGCATCAGTCCGGTTTTTTTCTAGCCGCACCTCGTACACCTATTATCTTTCCGTACGACCTCTGCTATCCCTTATTTTATCGTGGTGATCGTTCCGCCCTATGTAGGTCGGTGTCAACAAAATATTTTCGCATTCGGGGGAGAAAGTTGGTGGTTGGAATTTCGTGAGACGATTCCGTCGCAACGAAAAACGCCTTTCTTTTAATGATTTCCAGCCCAAATTCTGTATCATTTCTGTGACACTCTCTCCCATATTTCACGATAATACAAAACGTGCTGCCTTTGTTTGAACTTTTTCGATGTACTCCGTCAGTCCTATCTGGTAAGGCTGCCACACCGCGGAGCAGATTCTAAAAGAGGACGGACAAGAGTAGTGTAGGCAGTCTCCTTAGTAGGTCTGTTACATTTTCTAAGTGTCCTGCCAATAAAACGCAGTGTTTGGTTAGCCTTCCCCACAACATTTTCTATGTGTTCCTTCCAATTGTTCGTAATTGTAATACCTAGGTATTTAGTTGAATTTACGGCTTTTAGATTAGACTGATTTATCGTGTAACCGAAGTTTAACGAGTTCCTTTTAGCACTCATGAGGATGACCTCACACTTTTCGTTATTTAGGGCCAACTGCCACTTTTCACACAATTCAGATACTTTTTCTAAATCGTTTTGTAGTTTGTCTTATCTTCTGATGACTTTATTAGTCGATAAACGACAGCGTCATCTGCAAACAACCGAAGACGGCTGCTCAGATTGTCTCCCAAATCGTTTGTATAGATAAGGAACAGCAAAGGGCCTATAACACTATCTTGGGGAACGCCTGAAATCACTTCTGTTTTACTCGATGACTTTCTACATCTACATCTACACTTATACTCCGCAAGCCACCCAATGGTGTGTGGCGGAGGGCACTTTATGTGCCACTGTCATTACCTCCCTTTCCTGTTCCAGTCGCGTATGGTTCGCGGGAAGAACGACTGCCGGAAATCCTCCGTGCGCGCTCGAATCTCTCTAATTTTACATTCGTGATCTCCTCGGGAGGTATAAGTAGGGGGAACCAATATATTCGATACCTCAACCTGGCGAGCAAGCTACACCGCGATGCAGAGCGCCTCTCTTGCAGAGTGTGCCACATGAGTTTGTTAAACATCTCCGTAACGCTATCACGGTTACCAAATAACCCTGTGACGAAACGCGCCGCTCTTCTTTGGATCTTCTCTATCTCCTCCGTCAACCCGATCTGGTACGGATCCCACACTGATGAGCAATACTCAAGTATAGGTTGAACGAGTGTTTTGTAAGCCACCTACTTTTTTGATGGACTACATTTTCTAAGGACTCTCCCAATGAATCTCAACCTGGTACCCGCCTTACCAACAATTAATTTTTATGATCATTCCACTTCAAATCGTTCCGCACGCATACTCCCAGATATTTTGTAGAAGTAACTCCTACCAGTGTTTGTTCCGCTATGATATAATCATACAAAATAAAGGATCCTTCTTTCTATGTATTCGCAATACATTACATTTGTCTGTCAATTACTACGAACTGTGACCTCTCTGACAGGAAATCACAAAATCCAGTCACATAACTGAGACGATATTCCATAAGCACGCAATTTCACTACGAGCCGCTTATGTGGTACAGTGTCACAAGCCTCCCGGAAATCCAGGAATACGGAATCAATCTGAAATCCCCTGTCAATAGCACTCAACACTTCATGTGAATAAAGAGCTAGTTGTGTTTCACAGGAACGATGTTTTCTAAACCCATGTTGACTGTGTGTCAATAGGCCGTTTTCTTCGAGGTAATTCATAATGTTCGAACACAATATCTGTTCTAAAATCCTGCTGCATTTCGACGTTAACGATATGGGCCTGTAATTTACTGGATTAGTCCTACTACCGTTCTTGAATATTGGTGTGACCTGTGCAACTTTCCAGTCTTTGGGTACGGATCTTTCGTCGAACGAACGGTTGTATATGATTGTTAAGTATGGAGCTAATGCATCAGAATACTCCGAAAGGAACCTAATTGGTATACAGTCTGGACCAGAAGACTTGCTTTTATTGATTTGAGTTGCTTCACTACTGCGAGGATATTTTCTTGTACGTTACTCATGTTGGCAGCTGTTCTCGATTCGAATTCTGGAATTCATGAGGGAGGACATTAAACAGAATAACCCCTTCGGAGGGCCCGAAAACCGTAGCCGTGACTTAACGGGCCGAGGGTGCGGCTTTGAACTTTCTTCCTTCGAAGGGGAGGCGGTATGCCGATTTGTTTCCGGTTCCAAGTGATGAACCCGTGTTTCATTGTTTGTGACGGTGTTCGACAAAAGTTCGTCACGATCAGCTTCGTACCGCGCCAGCAGTTCCAAACAGATGGTCCTTCGTTGCTCTTCATGGGCTTCTGCTAGTCGGTGAAAAACCCAACGGCACGAACCTCTGAGAACCCCACCTGGTGTACGACTGTGCCGGCGCTACCGACAGAGACGTCCAGTTGAGCAACGATGAGTCTGACTGCGATCCGTCTACGAGGGTCACTCCAAAAGAAATGCACACTATTTTTTTTTCAAATCCATCTTTTGTTCTACATGTTTGAAAGTTTTACAGTGTGTAGATACATCCTTTAGGAACAATATTTTCATTTCTCCACACAATTTCCATCCCTGTCAACTGCCTTACGCCATCTTGGAACCAGCGCCTGTATACCCGCACGGTAAAATTCTGGACCAACCTGTTGGACCCACTGTTTGGCAGCGTACACAAGGGAGTCATCATCTTCGAACCTTGTTCGACGAAGAGAGTCTTTCAGTTTCCCAAAGAGATGATAGTCACATGGAGCCAGGTCAGGACTGTATGGTGGGTGTTTCAGTGTTGTCCATCCGAGATTTGTGATCGCTTCCATGGTCTTTTGACTGACATGTGGCCGTGCATTGTCGTGCAACAGCAAAACATCCTGCTTTTGCCCATGTGGTCGAATGCGACTCAGTCGAGCTTGAAGTTTCTTCGGTGTCGTCACATATGCATCAGGATTTATGGTGGTTCCACTTGGCACGGTGTCCACAAGTAAGAGTCCTTCGGAATCGAAAACACCGTAGCCATAACTTTTCCAGCAGAAGGTGTGGTTTTTTTTTCTTGGGTGAATTTGCATGATGCCACCCCATTGACTGCCTCTTCGTCTCTGGTGAAAAATGATGGAGCCATATTTTATCACCTGTCACAATTCTTCAAAGAAATTCATCTCCACCATTCTCGTACTGTTCCAAAAGTTCGCTGCATACCGTTTTTCTTGTTTCTTTGTGAGCCACTGTCAACGTCCTGGGAACCCACCTGCCACAAACCTTTCTTAACGCCAACGCTTTCAGTATTCTGCAAACACTTCCTTCCCCTATCCCAACGTAACGTGACAATTTGTTCACTGTGATGCGTCTGTAAGCAGTCACCAGTTCGTTAACTCCCTGCACATTGTCTGGAGTGTGTGCAGTACGAGGCCTGCCGCTGCGAGGACAATCCTCAATATTGCCGTGCCCGATTTCATCACATAACCTGCTTGCCCACCGACTAACTGTACTGCGATCAACAGCAGCATCTCCATACACCTTTTTCAACCTCTTGTGGAATTCTATGACAGCATGTTGCTTCTGACGAACGTTAAGCCATCTTGAAGACATGCTGTGACGGCGCGACTAACAGGAACAGGTTTGAACTAAATTTGAAAACAAACGGGTAGGATGTATCTACACACTGTAAAACTTTCACAGGTGCAGAATGAAAACTGTATTTTTACAAAAATAGTGTGCGTTTCTTTTGGAGTGACCCTCGTATGACGCCGACCGCCAGCACGCGGGAGGACAGGCAGCTTCGTGCGACCTCGTCGCGGTGACGGCAGTCGCCTGCGTCCAACGACTCACCGTGCTTTTGTTCACCGCCACGTCTCAGCACACATTCCGCAAGTACCCCAGAATATCTGCGATGCTCTGGTTTTCCGCCAAAAGAAACTCAACGAGTGCTCTCTGCTCGGCGGAACACACTCCCATTATAGACGCTATTTGAAACGCTACGTACAGCGCCGCCACCTGTCGGAACTTCGTGAAACGGTAGGGGCTGAAGCGGGAATTTTCCACTACGTCCCACTGCAAATGCAGCATTTTTTCAAACGAAACTGACCGAGAAAGAAGGGTGTCGCTTCACTTACTGGCCGGCCGTCGTACATTGCACTGTGGGCAAAATCAGTACTCTCAGCCTAAATAACAGTTTCATTAGAGATTAGCCTCGACAGACTACACTAGACTGGTGAACAATTATGATACTGCACACATAAACTACACTGACTGGGAATTTTATACTGCGTCCACTCGCGTTTCCGTGTGATACTTATAATGCATACAGGGAAATGTGACTGTCATTTTGGTCTTGACGGTTAATAGAATAATGGACCCTGATGCAAAGAAAATACAAAGCGTGGTCGTCCAAGTAAGTGGAACACATATACACCGTTTGTTACTTAGAACAGCTAAAATACAATTTTTTTAAACACGGCTGCTTGGTTGAGTGTCCGTTTATAAATTAAAGTTGAAACGAATGAGCCCTCGGTCATAATTTTTAGTTTTATTAACCGGGTTTCAACACTTCTAAGAGACCTTCATCAGAATTTAAATGTTTGAAGTGGCCCATGACTTACACTCCTGGCCGTTAAAATTGCTACACAAAGAAGAAATGCAGATGATAAACGGGTATTCATTGCACAAATATATTATACTAGAACTGACATGTGATTACATTTTCACGCAATTTGGGTGCACAGATCCTGAGAAATCAGTACCCAGAACAACCACCTATGGCCGTAATAACGTCCATGCTGCTGCAAACGTCGTCGAACTGTTCGTGCAGATGGTTGTTGTCTTGCAAACGTCCCCATCTGTTGACTCTGGGATCGAGACGTGGCTGCACGATCCGTTAGAGCCATGCGAATAAGATGCTTGTCATTTCGACTGCTACTGATACGAGGCCGTCGGGATCCAGCTCGGCGTTCCGTATTACCCTTCTGAACCCACCGATTCCACATTCTGCTAACAGTCATTGGATGTCGACCAACGCGAGCAGCAGTGTCGCGATACGATAAACCGTAATCGCTATAGGCTACAATCCGACCTTCATCAAAGTCGGAAACGTGATGGTACGCATTTCTCTTCCTTACAGGAGGCATCACAACAACGTTTTACCAGGTAACGCCGGCCAACTGCTGTTTGTGTATGAGAAATCGTTTGGAAACTTTCCTCATGTCAGCACGTTGTAGGTGGAGCTACGGGCGCCAACCTTGTGTGAATGCTCTGAAAAGCTAATCATTTGCATATCACAGCATCTTCTTCCTGTCGGTTAAATTTCACGTCTGTAGCACGTCATCTTCGTGGTGTAGCAATTTTAATGGCCAGTAGCGTAACTACAAATTTATGGGAAAAGAGAATTTATTTTATAAAAGTGTTAAGCACTGACTAACAATACAAGACAGACAGTACTTACATGTCATGTATAAAATAAATAAAAGACCAGAAGGCGAGCCACTATGGACTGCTCACATCTGTAAAGCCACAGGTAGCAACTGTGACCGTACGTCACATAAATATTGACATTTTTAGCGGTTGTAAATCGTAGTTTACGTATTTTATGAATATAATTAGTGTAAAAGATATAGTTAATGTTCTTGAAACAACTGATATGCAGCGACAGCATCTTTATTTAATGTCTACGAAAATAAAAAAGGATCGAAAGAGACGCGATTGTACGGCCGAGGAGAAAGGACGTATTTTGTGGTACACACACACTGTTTTGTTTCGCTATACGGAAGGCAGCCATATTTTATGTAAGTTATTCGTATTCTTACAAAATGAATTTCTTTGTAATAGCTGTCACCTCAAATTGTCGCAGTGGCTAATTATTTTTAATAAGCATTTTTTCAGTAATTTGCGCCGCGAGAAGCTCATCTTCCGGTGCAGCCTCTGGTCGGCCATTACGCGCCGAAGTATTAATTTATTTTTCAAAGTGTTAACAGGAAATGTAAATGCGAGAGATTTCGTTGTACGAACTTTTAAAAATTGCAACAGATAATTAATTTACGTTAAAGTTCATGTTTTTAAATTATACAGATTTCATGAGTTCAGTAAGTTTTATCTTGGCCGCTCCACGGCAACAATCGAAATTCTCTCGAACCTTGCTTTGCAATCAATAAATAGAAATTAACAAAATTACATTCAATTCAGTTAACGGAAACTATATTTTAGTCATCACGGTCAAAATCTAAAGTTGGTACATGAATAACTGAGGCCCTTTCATATTTACTTATGCACGTAAGTAAAAGTGATAAGAAAAGACAATATCCCTGAGAGAAAGAAGCATGCTGATAAATTAAAAATAAAAATATATAAAGTATATATGTAATTTTTTTGTATGTGACGTAACGAATCCCAACGGACGTCACACAACGAACTGAGGCGCCCGCGTTAACAAGTGGGGGCAGGTGAGCATGACACCAAGAGTGTCATCTGGTAGCCGTAAATATAAGTAGGCTTCTTAACATTTAAAACAGCTGAATGTTGAAATGAACAGTATTTAGTACTTGAACTCACAGGCAAAGTTTTATATGACAACAGCAGACGTGGTATCATTTTGCTTACGTAAAAACATAGAAATACAGTTTGAAAACTGAAAACTGATTAACAGTACAAAAGAAGCAGTACTTACACGTCACGTACAAAATAAATATAAAGTGAAACAGCTTTAGTCACATATTACTTTAAATTGTGACTAAATCTTGTCATGTTCACCTGCCCGCACTTGTTAATGCGGGCGCCTCAGTCCGTTGCTACCTGTGACTTTACACATATGAGCAGCCCACGGTGGCTCGCGCCTTCGTGCGTTCTTTTTTAAAAAATTGTAACTAAAGCCCTCCTGGCCCGTTATTTATTTTATATGTGACATGTAAGTACTGTCTCTGTCTGGTCTTGTTTGTCAGTACTTACACTTTTATACGAAAAATTTTCTTTTTCCACAAATTTGTAATTATGTTACAGGTCACTTCAAACATTTAAATTCTGATGAAGGCACTCTTAGAAATGTCGAAACCTGGTTAATAAGACTAAAAATTGTGACCGAGGGCTCATTTGTTCCAACTTTAAAATAGGATTATTTATTTATTGATTGTTTATCATGAAACTTAGCTGTTACTTATTTAACCGTACTCTTACGGTGGGGCGACAGGTTGACTTATCACAGACCTTCTGGCATGGAATCTTTACCTTTTCTAATAGATTTTACAGAATCATTACAGGATCACCATCTGAAGGGATCCTATCCCAATACCAAACACTAATTTCAACAAAATCAAATATAAGAGCTGATTAGTAAATAGGCTTCGAATCAGGAAAATAATTATATCTTCATAGGCACTGAGAATTACATAATTAATTCTGTAAGATAATCAGTCTGGAAAATGCTTTTAAAAATAAACTAGTAGGCACACATGCCGACTAAGTGGGTCTCGAAGGGACTCGACAGGAATTGGATAAATAGTGGGTGAGTTATGAACGTCGAGAAAACCTTTGTAACAGTCCCACAGTGGTAACACTGAATAAAAAGTTCTCGGGTGTCCAGCCGTGTCAAGTGATTAAAATGGCACTAGCTTTTGGCCAGCCACTCCTTGGTCATTGTCAAGCAGTATAACTGCCAGTAGGTTTCTGGTACGCCCCTTCTAAACACCGACTACCTGCTGTGACGTCATTGGTGTCTGTGGCACAGGGTGCGATTTGTGCTTCTACCAGTGGGGGGGGGATGTCTTAGGGGGTTGGTAGAATTATATATGTTACTAGGTTGGACCGTGGCGTTACGCATGGTTAAACAGCTATTTATAAATAGATGTTAATGCCGAAACTCACTATTGACGCGTATGCACTATCAGAAAAGCCATATCTTGTTATATCTTTAAAAGTACATTATAGGTAAAGCTTATTTACAAAATCATCTACATACGGGTACAGATGTACGAGGAGAATTCAAAACGTAGAGGCACATTTGTGAAAAGTTGTACTTATTCTGATGGTAGAAAACTGAAACATATTAATAGCGTTAATAGTAAGACTTATTAAAAACTTTCATTGTTCGGCTCCACAAATTTACATTATATGTAAAGTTTTACTCCAGTGCGTGGGAAATAAACATCCCAGGTTGGGATGCATAAACTAAAACCAGAGGAGGGGATGGTCTGATGCAGAGGGGGGGAAATCCCCCCCATCCCCCCCTGTAAATCGCACACTGCTGTGGCATCGTCATATACAGGCCTAAGTCGACTCGGCATTCAATGCGCCCGCTTCGATCTCGCAATTGCTGGATCCACGCTGTGCTGAGCTGCAGGCCACGCTCTCTATTTAGGGTGTTATTGGTGATTTTTATTTCAATGGCTTCTTCAATTACATAATCCCATAAGCTGTTATATTGTGTGTTAACTGGGGACCTAGAAACGACGGAGAGGCTCCGTCCCCGCCGCAGCCGCAGTGGTCCACAACCCCACGACGACTACCGCAGTCCACTTCACCCCTCCGCAGCCCCACACCGAACCCGGGGTTATTCTGCGGTTTGGCCCCCAGTGGACCCCCAGGGAACGTCTCACACCAGACGAGTGTAACCCCTATGTTTGCGTGCTAGAGTAATGGTGGTGTACGAGTACGTGGAGAACTTGTTTGCGCAGCAATCGCCGACATAGTGTAACTGATGCGGAATAAGGGGAACCAGCCTACATTCGCCGAGGCAGATGGAAAACCGCCTAAAAAACATCCACAGACTGGCCGCTTCACCGGACCTCGACACAAGTCCGCCGGGCGGATTCGTGCCGGGGACCAGGCGCTCCTTCTCGCCTTGAAAGCCGTGCGTTAGACCGCAGGGCCAACCGGACGGGCCCATAAGCTGTTAGTGGGAGCCACGACGGATGTTTCGTCAAATTTTATCCAGTGTCTGTTTTCTAAGGCATGCTCAGCTAAAGCAGATTTCTCAGGCTAGCGTAGGTGATAAAACCTCATTCCGGCGTTGTTCCACAGTGGGTACTGTTTGTCCGACATGAGACTGTCCACACTCACAAGGTGTCTTGTAGACCACAGGTCTACATCTACATCTACATCTACATCCATACTCCGCAAGCCACCTGACGGTGTGTGGCGGAGGGTACCCTGAGTACCTCTATCGGTTCTCCCTTCTATTCCAGTCTCGTATTGTTCGTGGAAAGAAGGATTGTCGGTATGCCTCTGTGTGGGCTCTAATCTCTCTGATTTTATCCTCATGGTCTCTTCGCGAGATATATGTAGGAGGGAGCAATATAGTGCTTGACTCCTCGGTGAAGGTATGTTCTCGGAACTTCAACAAAAGCCCATACCGAGTTACTGAGCGTCTCTCCTGCAGAGTCTTCCACTGGAGTTTATCTATCATCTCCGTAACGCTTTCGCGATTACTAAATGATCCTGTAACGAAGCCCGCTGCTCTCCGTTGGATCTTCTCTATCTCTTCTATCAACCCTATTTGGTACGGATCCCACACTGCTGAGCAGTATTCAAGCAGTGGGCGAACAAGCGTACTGTAACCTACATCCTTTGTTTTCGGATTGCATTTCCTCAGGATTCTTCCAATGAATCTCAGCCTGGCATCTGCTTTACCGACGATCAACTTTATATGATCATTCCATTTTAAATCACTCCTAATGCGTACTCCCAGATAATTTACGGAATTAACTGCTTCCAGTTGCTGACCTGCTATTTTGTAGCTAAAAGATAAGGGATCTATCTTTCTATGTATTCGCAGCACATTACACTTGTCTACATTGAGATTCAATTGCCATTCCCTGCACCATGCGTCAATTCGCTGCAGATCCTCCTGTATTTCAGTACAATTTTCCATTGTTACAACTCTCGATACACCACAGCATCATCTGCAAAAAGCCTCAGTGAACTTCCGATGTCATTCACAAGGTCATTTATGTATATTGTAAATAGCAACGGTCCTATGACACTCCCCTGCGGCACACCTGAAATCACTCTCACTTCGGAAGACTTCTCTCCATTGAGAATGACATGCTGCGTTCTGTTATCTAGGAACTCTTCAATCCAATCACACAATTGGTCTGATAGTCCGTATGCTCTTGCTTTGTTCATTAAACGACTGTGGGGAACTGTATCGAACGCCATGCGGAAGTCAAGAAACACGGCATCTACCCGTGTTTATGGCCCTCTGAGTCTCGTGGACGGATAGCGCGAGCTGGGTTTCACACGACCGTCTTTTTCGAAACCCATGCTGATTCCTACAGAGTAGATTTCTAGTCTCCAGAAAAGTCATTATACTCGAACATAATACGTGTTCAAAAATTCTTCAATTGATCGACGTTAGAGATATAGGTCCATAGTTCTGGACATCTGTTCGACGGTCCCTTCTTGAAAACGGGGATGACGTGTGCCCTTTTCCAATCCTTTGGAACGCCACGCTCTTCTAGAGACCTACGGTAGACCGCTGCAAGAAGGGGGGCAAACTAAATCGTAAAGTCTCCTGAGACCTCCTGCATCTTTAAGTGGTCTCAGTAACTGGCGGATTTTCATCGGAGGCCTGAAGATCGATACGATCTGTTGTTTCAGCAGACAGCTTATCTTCCCCGACGGAACCACAGAATGGCAAAAAAGCAAGTTTATTTTCCTGCTGCTCGTCGGTGGTCTTATTGTGAATCTTGCTTGAAATCGCTTCAGTTACTTGATGGACGTTATAGCAGTTGTTCCTAAGACCTTGTATAGGTTTCTCATCTCATGGGGCAGGCTATCAGCCTCTGATATCATTCTTACATGATGCAGCAATGTCTGTAAGACAGTGTGCTTCTGTGATGTGTGATGGTGGCTGATGGCGTGCAAGTACAGATCGGTGTGGGTGGGTTTTCTACAGACCCCATGGCCAAGGCATCCATTTCGTCTGCGACAGACGAGGACGTTTCAATTGTAGGAGCACTGACACATTAGCGAGGCAGTTAAGTATCGTAAAAGTGGAAATGGACTCTGAAAGCCAAAGAAACGACTTTTACAGAGACGCTTCGGTTCACATACCAAAAGTTATTACAAAATATTCTTAGTTTCTAATCACATTACTGGTTCTAATATGTACAGCTGAGAAATTATTATGATAATAATTATAATTACCAACACAAATAATGGCAGAGATTAATAATAATTCTGCCCATTTTAGTAAATCATGTTGTGACAAAGAGTGAGTAGCTGAATTATTAATCAATTTCTTTTACAAAAAAAATGGTTCAAATGGCTCTGAGCACTATGGGACTCAACGTCTTAGGTCATCAGTCCCCTAGAACTTAGAACTACTTAAACCTAACTAACCGAAGGACATCACACACACCCATGCCCGAGGCAGGATTCGAACCTGCGACCGTAGCAGTCCCGCGGTTCCGGACTGCAGCGCCAGAACCGCTAGACCACCGCGGCCGGCATTTCTTTTACAGATTTAGGTATTGGTAATCACATAGTTTAATTTATTCTGTTAACAGGCTACTAGGACTTTTGCAATTACTCGATTTTATAGGTAATTTACTTTGTAGCTGAGTGTGTCCTTATCAGCCAAAGTTTCAAACATTTAATGAAATCATGTCTGCTTTGTATCTAGTTTAGACGTATATACATCTAAACTAAATCGTAAAGTGATCATGTTGCTACCTGAGCATCTGAGGATCCATCAGTAGCAGCCAGATGGTGCTCATTTTCTGAAGATGACTTCTTCTAAATGAAGTTGAAACAGGTCATTAAAAATATATTGTTGCGATCTAGAGTGTTGTTTTAACCCAGCTGAATATTATTTGTATGTTACTATTCCATTTCGTTATCTTCTTGTTTATGATACTGAACTCTACTGACCCACTCATGGAATTTTTTTTCTGAGTGATCGAAAGAATAGACTTTCGCAAGTGACATTCCTAACTCAGAAACATGTGTATGTGTTGTAATTTTGTTTTCTTACCTTTATTTATTGATGTTTTTGATAAATTATTTTTGTGATAATGTTTTGCTTGAACAGTAATATCTTTTCAAAATCTGAGTGTTTCAAAGAAAAGACTTTAAAAACCACACTCCAGTTTTAAAATAATGTTCATAATTATTTGTTTGTTTATATAATATTGTTTCTTATATTCGGTTATTGATATATTTGATGAAATTTTTTGTGACCATATTTTGTTTTAGTTCATTTTTCATTTACATTTACTGCTGTTGCACTTTTGTTTTTTACTGTTAATGTTGTGAATATTTTATGTTTTTTATGTCCAGTGTCTTTGCTTTCTCTTGCATTGAGCTATATATGGTGAACTCCATAAGCTTAAACAATTACCTTCTTGTTTTTAATAAATATAACAATGACCAAGATGAGATCTAAGTTAGTCACCAAAATTGGTGCCACTGGCTGGCAGCATTAGGTAAAAGTTGCTAATCTGTCAGATATACGACTATTCGCACTCATTTGTTCACTTGAGGATTTCATTGTGAAAGGATCAGCGTCGTATGGTGGGACACGAATCTCATTTAATTATGCACATTTAAATGTGTTTGTTATGAGTCATGATTTTGACAATAAATAGTACTGTTCCAGATTTTCTAACATTAACTGTTCTTCATAGTACCTGACATTACCTGCTCCTTCAAATTATTAATCACTGAATTATATATCTCTCTCTGAGCTGAGGAAGTTAAGAGACACGCCAATACCATCCTAATATAGCACTTATCTGATGGTTGTGTTATACATGGAGAGGGAGACAAGGATGTCACATCCTCCAAAAATCTTCATATCGAGAGCCAGGTCACCAGTGCCAATGTTGGTGAGTGAATTTGACAGTTTCAGAGGCGCTTAGATGATTTCCAAGCAAAATTAGACATGAAAAGGAACATAGACAGTGAATAGTTACTTTGATTGTAAATTGCATGTGCAGTACATATTTGTACAGCAATGGCTAGTTAAACTGAGAATAGTGATGTAATTAATGGAGAGGATAGTCAGACTGAGAATAGTGACGTGATTAATGGAGAGAACATTGTTAATCAAGGCAGTGGGTCTTGTTAGCGAATTTCAACTAATAAACAGAACTCTAAACGAAGACACGACAGAAAACGGGAATTCTTGTTGATGTCGCAAGAAAGGAGGTGTGTTAATAAAATTCTTACAGAAATTGAGTGAAAAGCTTGTTGCTAATAAGCAGGATTTGAATAATAATTTTGATGATAATTACAACAAGTTCGATGATAATAATCAAAAATTGCGTCTATATTTGAATAAAAAACTTGACGATACTAAGAAAACACTCGATGATTATGAGGAAAATTTGAACAAGAAACTAGGAGAACATAGTCAAATGTTGAAATTAAATTTGGTCAATATGTTGGTTCAAGAGGTAATAGATCTTCGTAATCGGTTCAGAGTCAGTTGAATAATTTCGTGCAAAAATGTAGCAGATCATTTGAGGAGAAACAGTCTGAATATATGAGTGAGGTCAAGGTTCATTGTCAGAAGATAGAAGCAGATGTAACTGAAATACAGACGTAAGTAAACTCAAAGCGGAAAATTGTGAAACAAGCTCTACTGGACAATGCAGTGACAAACAATGAAGTAGTTCACGTTAATAGTACACGCGAAGAAAATAAGAAATCAGTCATTAAAAGTAGTATCAGCTGTGCAACAATAACCTTCCAATTTAGAATCAAAAGTGCAGGCAGTAGAAGATACAATGAAGAAAGTAAAAGTATCCAATAAACCAGTTGATTCGAATGTTATCCGTCTAGGAAAAGAAACGCACCCAAAAAAAAAAAAAAAAAATACAGGTTGCACAAATATTACTGTCGATAACACGCTTGGTCAAGCACAGTTTAAGTAATTCGGTCCACACAAACAATTGAATCCCGTGGATTTTATGAAACAATTTAAAGTTGTGTTTGCATGAATACAGAGTGAGTCAGAAAAACGTTGATATTTGTGTAAGACACATGCAGGTGCGAGGGACATGGGGAAACTATGTGTCTGATCAGTATTCTACATTCGGCGACTTCGAAAACCGCGTTTCTCCACCAATGTTGGTCGCGTCAGAATCAATGGTGCATCAAAGAAAAATTATTTTCCGTGCACAATTGCAATCGCCATTAAGGATCAATGAAACGTTCTTCAAAAACGCTGGCAATGTACAATAGTAATAGTTATCTGGACGATCTGTTAGCAATGATGATTTCATCGCAATCACGATAAAGCGTCTGCCTTGGCAAGTAAGAAAACAGTTACATTCCTGAACTTTTGATGATTTTGATGAGTTATTAAGAGTCGTAGATTGTTTTGAAGTCTTTGATGATGAAGGAACGCCGGTTGGAGTGGAGCAAAATTCGACTCATCGAAACCAATATTTCAAGCTATGAGGGACATCATGGTAGGACGATCTTTGGACGCCCGCTGTAGAACCGACCAAATAACGGTCAGCAGAGGTATAATGGCGCGAAAAGAGATGAAGGTTCAAGAAATTACGTGTGCTGTGGTGACTGCTTTCGAAATGATGAGAGAAGGGAAACTGATACTGGTAGACGGAACTATCATATAGTACACAATGGAGGAGTCTGGGACCGTTCGAGCTCCGAGATACGGGTGACAGACGCTGACAAAGCGCGCGACTGCCGGTAAATTAAAATTAGTTTCGGATGAGACTCGCTCTGGAACATCCGACCAGTATAATGCATCAGCTGTGAGAATAGGAATGACTGTGTACGAAACTGAAGATGTTAAAACACTGCTACTGAAGAAGACGTGCAAGCTATAGACGAGGCTTAAAAGCCCTAACTGAACACATTTGTCAATGGTCGGAAAATTACAGCGATTTTATATTCTGGAAGTGGTACTAAGTGATCACCAAAAGTTTATATGAACAGCTTTGTGAAACAGAAAAGGTAACCATTTTCCCGGTGAATAGTGTGCATATAACTGCTGCAAATGTACATAGAAGTCATGCTGTTGCTGGGCAAACACTCATTGTGCACGATTTTAGATAGATACATTGCAGTGGCTGTACTAATTCTTGAGCCTTTGACTGTGGACTGTATTTTTAGTAATGACAGGCTGAAAGAAACAAGATTTAGGATTGATTATGGAAGAAGATGTTTAACTGTTTGTGATCTGAGTGAAAAATTGGAAGTTACTTTCGTCAGATTCATCGAAGAAAAGGAATTAGAACAAGAAGAACATAGATGATCCAACTGAAGCGCCGGTGTATATGATATGAAAGATAATGTGTCCACAGAAAATTGAGAGGAGATTCAGGAAGTCACGTCAAAAATGCAGAAAAAATAGATAATTTGAGTAATTTGTCCACTTCCTACAGGGAAGAATTATGAGAAGCCTTACGTATGTGCGCCAAAGTCTTTTGAGGCAAACCAGGACTAATGAAGGGACGTAAATGTCGAATTAAAGCGCAACGCCACAAATCATTTAAAATTAAATTATATTCAGTGTCATTAGCTAGATGAGGATCTGTAGGGAAGGAGAGTAACCGTATGATAAATCATAACTGAGAGAACAGACAGTGAACATTGCAACCAAATTCATCCATTAATCAAGAAGGACGTATTGGTCAGACTTGTTCTGGACGCTCGAACCATTAACCACATTATTCTGCCCCAGCGGGATCGGTCCTAAAACGCTGAAGACATTTTGCAGACGTTCACGGGTATTTGTCGCTTTAGTAGCCTGGACGTGGCGGGCAGTTACCGGCAGTCGCAGCCGGAGGACGAAACTCAAAAGTTCACTGCGTTCTAGCGCAATGCATGGTTCTACCACTTAAAACAGACGCCATTTGATTAAAAAATTTCATTGGCAGCATTAGAGCTTTGGAGGAGGTTCTTGGAGAAGAATTATTACAGGATGTGATAGTGTACGTTGACGATGATTTGAGTGCATCTTCGTCGTGGGAAGAGCACATAGACACGCTAGGTAAAGTTTTGAAAACTTTTAAACTAACTGGAGTCACATTCAAACTGCAAAATTCGTGAGGTAAAAACTTACAATTTTTATGACATGTTATCTCGTCGGCAGGGGCTGAGTCAGAACCAAAGAAATTAGAAGCAGTTCGAAATTTTCCAGTGCCAACTTATAAAAAACAAGCTCAATCGTTTCTTGTTTTTATCACTGGTTTCTAAAAGAACATTACCTGTCATCACCTGTGTTACTGACATTAATAGAGAAGAATTCAGTTTGGACCTGGAGGACCGATTAACAAGAAGCGTTTGATGAGGTAAAGAAACAATTTTTGGAAGCTCTGCTATTACACCCGCCAAACCTTAACGAATCGTTTCATCTTGGGACGGATGTCACCGAATTTGGATTTGTTCATCTGTACCAAATAATCAGTGAAGAAGGGCAAAAACAGTTATCATACGGTTGTGTCTGCACGTCGTGTTTTGACCACGTGAGGAAATAAATACATAGTGACCGAGTGTGAAGCACTTGTGATTGTTTGGGGCTTTGAACGGTTCTGCTGTTTTCTGTTCGGACGACACACTATTGTACAGGCTCATCACCTAAGGCATTATCATTCCTTCTTCACTTTAAATTTCTGCATAACAGTCTTGCTAGATGGACCCTTACCCCTAAGAATACAGTTTTGAGATACAATACATTCCAGACGAAAAAAAATATGGTGCCTGATGTTTGTCAAGTCCTCTGAAAAATTTGAAAAATGTTTGCACTGAGACCACCTTCTGTAAAAAGAATCAGAATTAATTTCCTAATAGGAGTGGATCAAGAATAAATAATTCGTTGGTTTTTACATAATATCAAAGGTGAGCAAGAGGCAAATGTTGTGATAAATGAAAAAAATACAATGCATTCGGATGAAGCGGAGATCAAAATTCAACACTATTACTTAATTCATAGTTATATATTTTGCCGAAGGACGAACTTGAGCTCAGAATCACGGAATTGTTTATTAATAGGCTTATCAAATATATCCAAACAGTTTTGCACATTTTGGTTGGAAGGAATTCTTTAGCAACTTCGGGAGGAAGTGATTTTCGATTACGTGTTTTGGCGAATACGACGGATTATAAAAGTATGCGACTTACATCAGTGTCTCAAAGTGTCTACAAGGCAACATAAGGGGTTCATACATAATACTCTCCCACAAAAGTAGGGGAGATTAAGATATTTTTGGTCCCCTTCACAAGTCTCGTGGGAATTTCTCGCAAATCTTGGTAGTGTTGAAATTATTTCCAAAAGTATTTGTTTCTTTCTGCTGAGAAATGCTAACAGTGAAATCATCGTTAAAAAACTGAAGGAAGACTATTTTCTGAATCCCATTCAAACACAAAGTATTTTGTTGTATAATGGACCGCAATTTCGCTCTAAAGCCTGGAAATCGTTTGTAGAAGAGGAGAATATCTGTCACATTGCTACGTCAACATATAGGCCTTCTTCGAACTCTGCAGAAGCTTTTATCATCAACCTCTTACACATTAAGATCCTTATCCCTCAAGCTAACACTCACTCAACAGAATATTGTGAATGTGAGGTATGTAACCTGTACTTGGTCCTTTTTTGTATACTATATGATATGTACTGACTATTCTTTTAGGTAACCATATACAAGCGTATTTTATTCTATCCCTTGCGTGATCTTCATATCATTACACATGTAAGAGGTACTCTGGGTATACTTGCAACTTTTAATGGGAATAACTGGACGTATTTTAAATAACATTCTATTATTACGAATTTATGTCGCCAGCAGTCTATCTCTTCCTTTAGGTAGTTCACATATAAATCTGCAGCTGCCTGGACCCATAGCCCTGATGATGGCTGATGCATCTTCTGCTCTTTGAAAGAATTGGCAAGTATGAACAGCGTTTCTTACTAACCAATCGATATTCTTAAAATAATAATGTCTCATCATGCACTTTGAATATTTCTTAACAGCAATGTGTCCATAACCCTGGTGGATTTACTCAGTTAGCTGACCAGTAACTGGACAAATAACACAAATCATCCATCTTGCAGTATCATTGTCGCTACACCAGTATAATATTTCACTATTGAGTAACCAAGTTTCCTTCTCATTGTTACTTAAGTTACCCAGCCAAATAACTCAAATAACGTTGTTTAATTCATTATCATTTGGGCTAGCTCTTTTACACCAGTATTATGATTACCACTTTCCATAAAATAAATCTTAAACTTGGCACTCTGTTCATAAGATCAATGACTTTTCTCAAACCCTGTAGGTAACAAAGATAAAGCATCAGACACAATATTTCTAGGACCTGCAATACATAGGTTCTCAAAGTCAGTTTCCTGAAGAAAGAAAATCCATCTCATCAGTATGTGAAATAACAATTTAGTATTCATTAATAAAATAAGAGCCTCACGATTGGCATATATGACCCTTTTGTTCCCTGCTAAGAGGTACCCAAACATTCTAAAACTCCAGAATGTAGCTAAGCTTCCTTTTCCATGTCACGCTAATTATGTTCATGTTTATTCAAAATTTTGCTTGAAAAAGCTATGTTATGATGATCATCCCTCTCCATAAATAAATCTCTTTGGAACACCTCGGAAGTTAAACCATAGTCTGAGGTATCAGTAAACAACTTGAATACTTCACTTCAGTTAGGGTGGTATAATAGTTTCATGTGTATCAGATTCCCTTTAATTTTATTAAAAACTACTCTTTCCTATTCACACCAGCGCTAATGAGAAGTCTTCTTTAACAGTGGTGTAATAGTAGATTTAGTCACATGATCTTCTATGGATATTTCCTAAAAAAGTTTATTGTACTTAAGAATGATTTCAATTGCTTCTTATTGTGAGAATAAGGACATTTAGCGAGAGCTTCTACTCGTTGTGGGCCAGGACAAATTCCCTTAGCATCCACATTGTATCCTAAGAATTTAACCTCTTCTTACCAAATGAAGATTTGCCTCACTTTATGATTATGCCCTTTTCTCTAAACTTATAAAATACCTCTTCTAGTAATTCTTTATGTTCAGACCATGTCTTAGAAGTAATGAGAAGATCGTCAAGATATAAGAAAATCTTTTGTAACAATTGTTTGACTAGAACTACATCTAATGATGGCATGAATACTGGCACAAATATATTTAGATCAGAAGGTAACACTTTAAATCGGAATGATCGAACTTCAAAGAGAAATGTTGTGTATGGCACTGAGTCTGAATGAAGAGACACTGGCCAGTTATCTGCAGAGGTATCCATACAACTTACACAGGTGGTCAGAAACAGGCTGAAAAGCTTGTAAGGATATTGCAGGATACATTGTTCTTAGAAACAATTGTTAAGAAAAAATTCTATACATTGCGCCATTTTTGAGTTAATTAGCGTAGATGTCAGCCAATCAGACCATTGTGGTCACTAGTTCAAGTGGCCCACCAGGGATGGTGTTGTCAAGGTATAAGAAAATCTTTTTTGAAAATTTTTTGACTAGAGCTACAACTAATGCTGGCATAAATACTGACACACTCTTCATTGGGCTTCCTAAAACCGAACAAGAGAGCAATACAAAAACTGGACTTGGGACAGAAACAAGGATCGAAACCGAGCAGTATCGTGTGCTATCATCTACACTATGAGAAAAACTGACACTAATTGTATCTGGTGGGCCGCTTCAATTGGTGCACTTTACAAGCTTTTCAGGCTGTTTCTGATCACTCTACGTACTTAGCAACGTTTAGTCTAGCTAGCACTTCTTGTATAGTAGAAGGCCTATTTATTCGCATTTCTATGATTTGATTTAAAGTTACAGCGTCCAAACCTAATCGTCCTCCAACATTGGGTTTTTTTCTCTGCCAAGAGAAGATTATTACATTCACTCTTGATTTCTAAAGTAGTGGCTTGTTTTACTGCCATTAGTGTTGGATAGGATATCTTAAGGAAGGTTTGTTCTTTAGTTTACATTCATACTCTGATATTATGCACTGGTTTCTCCGAAAAAATGTTTTATGTTGAATTAATAACTCCAACAATTCAGATTTTTCCTTAAAGGACAATTGATCATCCTTCTTCAGTTTATTAGCAAACTGATTTTCATCCAATATTTCTAATGAAGATTTATCATTATTATCTTAACTGACATCTGACACTTGTGTAGCAGCACACCTGTGTACTTCTTCCTCTGGGCGCGTATAACTATGATCTGTATTTACAAATGGAATATACACATTTTGCCTTAACACTTGACACAACACAGGTTGCTCCTAGTCGTTCAGGTACACTCCTCTGTAACAGCAGATATGAATTAGCACTGCACATGGCTGAGTTCATTTCACTGTTTGTTTTTCTGCCTTTCCTATGTAGCACAGTGGAGGTTCCGAATAGCTAGTACCTTACAGGCTGGCTGCACTAGATCTGATGGCCAAAACGGTTGTTTCACGCTACCCACTCGCCTTTTCATAGTTTTAAAATAAACTAATATTGAGAGATTGTATCGAGAATTCGAGAATCTCTTTTCGAAGCCCCAACTGGCGGTAACAGCCCCTTTTAGACGTGCCCTGCTTGCTGTCCGCCATAGTTCCCAAAACGCCCTTACTGCTCGGCGTCCAAAACCAAAATCCCACCCTCTTCTCAGTTTTTCCTCTCTCTCCCGGTAGGCCCGGTAGGTGGCGCCAGCGCGCGCTCTCCGCACACCGCCGGAAAGATGAATCATACCGGCGGCTCAGTTGGGTAAATCAGAATTTCGGTGGTGTTTGTTGCGGCATTCTACTGCCAGTCGTTTACGAAATATAGTACACTACTTGGCTTTAAAAATGCTACACCAAGAAGATGACGTGCTACAGACGCGAAATTTAACCGACAGCAAGAAGATGCTGTGATATTTAAATGATTACCTTTTCAGAGCATTCACACAAGGTTGGCGCCGGTGGCGACACCTACAACGTGCTGACATGAGGAAAGTTTCCAACCGATTTCTCATACACAAACAGCAGTTTACCGGCGTTGCCAGATCAAAAGTTGTTGTGATGCCTCGTGTAAGGAGGAGAAATGCGTACCATCATCTTTCCGACTTTGATAAAGGTCGGATTGTAGCCTATCCCAACGGTCTCGTATCACTAGCAGTCGAGATGACAGGCATCTTATTCGCATGGCTGTAACGGATCGTGCGGCCACGTCTCGATCCCTGAGTCAACAGATGGGGACGTTTGCAAGACAACAACCATCTGCTCGAAAAGTTCGACGACGTTTGCATCAGCATGGACTATCAGCTCGGAGACCGTGGCTGCGGTTACCCTTGACGCTGCATCACAGACAGGAGCGCCTGCGACGGTGTACTCAACGACGAACCTGGGTGCACGAATGGCAAAACGTCATTTTTTCGGATGAATCCAGGTTCTCTTTACAGCATCATGATGGTCGCATGCGTGTTTGGCGACATTGTGGTGAACACACATTGGAAGCGTGTATTCGTCATCGCCATACTGGCGTATCACCCAGCGTGATGGTATGGGGTGCCATTGGTTACACGTCTCGTTCACCTCTTGTTCGCATTGACGGCACTTTGAACAGTGGACGTTGCATTTCAGATGTGTTACGACCCGTGGCTCTACCCTTCATTCGATCCCTGCGAAACCCTACATTTCAGTAGGATAATGCACGACCGCATGTTGCAGGTCCTGTACGGGCCTTGCTGGATACAGAAAATGTTCGACTGCTGCCCTGGACAGCACATTCTCCAGATATCTCACCAATTGTAAACGTCTGGTCAATGGTGGTCAAGCAACTGGCTCGTCGCAATACGCCAGTCACTACTCTTGATGAACTGTGGTATCGCGTTCAAGCTGCATGGGCAGCTGTACCTGTACACGCCATCCAAGCTCTGTTTGACTCAATGCCCAGGCGTATCAAGGCCGTTAATACGGCCAGAGGTGGTTGTTCTGGGTAGTGATTTCTCAGGATCTATGCACCCAAACTGCGTGAAAATGTAATCACATGTCAGTTCTAGTATAATATATTTGTCAAATGAATACCCGTTTATCATCTGCATTTCTTCTTGATGTATCAATTTTAATGGCCAGTAGTGTATTTTGAAAAGTTGCCACAGTATCACTTGTACAGTACCTGTGGTAGTGCACACTAAATAACAGCACATGTGCATAAACTAGGAATGTGGATTTTGACCAGTAACGAGACAACCGACCATCACAGGTTGTGGTCAAAATGACCACAGTGATCGGCAATACACGCATCCAGTTGGTATGGAACGACTGCTGCACACGTGCTAGCATTTCAGCGATGTCTGAGCTGGCTGCAGTAATATGTCGTTGCTGATCACACATAGCATGTAGCTGGTATGTCCTTGTTTGGCTTGGTTCAAAAGGCTCTGAGCACTATGGGACTTAACTTCTGAGGTCATCAGTCCCCTAGAACTTAGAACTACTTAAACCTAACTAACCTAAGGACATCACACACAACCACGCCAGAGACAGGATTCGAACCTGCGACTGTAGCGGTCGCGCGGTTCCAGACTGTAGCGTCTAGATCCGCTCGGCCACTTTGCCCGGCATGTCCTTGTAGACAGAGTCTCTCCCCACAGGAAAAATACTTCAGGCGCCAAATTCGGGGAATAAGCCGGCCGAGATACAGGTCCTCTGCTTCCAATCCAACGATTTGGAAACAATTCGGGAAGACACGCTGTAGTATTTCGTGCACTATGGGCTGGACAGTCATCATGTTGGTACCACAGTTCCCTCCTAGTCTGCAAAGGTACGGCGTCTAGCATCTGTGGAAGATTGTCTATAATCAGGCTGTGATACTTCAGGGCTTACAGTGTTCCATGTAAGGCTGATGGTTCACTATCCCACACCACACGTTTACACTGCATGGACGCTGACGTTCCACCTGAGGAAGCGGCCGGGCGCTGCCAACAAACCGGTAGTGCATGTTTCGGCGGTTTGCCTGGCCGTGATTGCTAAAAGTGACTTCATAACTACATAGGATACATGATACGTCGGGAGTATCCTGTCTTAATGCCCATGTACAGAAGTTAACAAAATTCTCATAATCGTTTGCATCCGGTTCTTGATGCAGAGAGTTGTGATAGGGATGGAACCCATACTAGGGAGGCTACAGGGGTGCGGCCCCACATTACATTGTTGCAAGATGTATCCAAGATGGCGTCGTGTAGACTTGGCAACAGTGCATGGCGTCATTCAAGATGTCGGATTTTGGCGGGAAGATAGGTCAATTGGGCTACCTGCACTAAACTAATGCTCCAGAAAAAAATGTCAGGAAGTTCAAATTCCAACATGATAATGTGTCACTCCTTACAAAATTACTGGAAGGTAAGTCACTTGAGGTTTCGCTGCTAATCGCGGGAAAATGGTCAATTGGGCTACCTCCACTAAACTAACCCTCCAGAAAAAATGGCAGGAAGTTCAAATTCCAACATGATAATGTGTCACTCCTTACAAAATTGCTGGAAGGTAAATCACTTGAGGTTTCGCTGCTAATCGCGGGAAAATGGTCAATTGGGCTACCTCCACTAACCTAAGTCACCCGACTGCCACTGCCTCCTACGAACTAGCACCAACTTTGAATTTAGGCAGTAAACAAAGCTCACTTGGCGTTTCGCTACCATCCTAAGAAAATTGTTGCAAATGAAGCTCACCTCCACTAACCTAATTTACCAGACAGCCAACTTAAATAAATTGCTCCAAAATAAATAAAGTACATTCCTTCCTCTATCCATCAGCCTAGTGCAGGCTGAGTCCTTTTCCCACCAACCCCTAGTAAGAGGTGGCTGTCTGGTGACTTAGGTTAGTGGACATGAGATTTGTTTGCAACAACTTTCTTAGGTTGGTAGCGAAACCACAAGTGAACTTTGTTTACTGCCTAAATTCAAACATGGCACCAGTTCGTAGGAGGAAGTGGCCGTCGGGTGACTTAGGTTAGTGGAGGTAGCCCTATTGACATTCTTCCCACGATTTTCTTAGGTTAGCAGCAAAACCTCAAGTGACTTATCTTCCAGCGATTTTCTTAGGAGTGATACATTATACTGTTTTAATTTGAGCTCCCCGCCATTTTTTCTCGATGGTTGGGTTAGTGGAGATAGCCCAATTGACCTATCTTCCCGCCAAAATCCGCCATCTTGAATGAGGTCATGTATGGTTGCCAAGTCTACACGACGCCATCTTGGATGACGTCATCGCCGCTATCTTGGATACATCAGGCAACAATGGAATGTGGGGCCGCACCCCTGTAGCCCCCCTACTGCCCATGTCGTTAGAGAATGTGTAGGACACTTGCCTGACTCATTTCACTTCCTCGTGAGATTGCGCGAGAGGAAACATGCGGATCAATTGCAAAAACGACAAGAACATTAATTTCCCCTCTTCTGTCATCCTTCTGTTACGTTGTTTGTGTGTTACACCACCACATTCACGTAACGGTTAACGAGTTTGATAAATAACTGCCGAGATGGTTGACCTCTATTGGAATATCTTACCACATGTACCGTACAAAAACGAACCGCATTCTTCCTACACTCTCCATAAACGATGAGCATGTCGGATTTTTATGCATTGGTAGATCATATCGTTCAGTCACGACCTACTGTTTGGTCTGTTACACACTGTGATTAGAAAGTCGCAGTGCACTCGAGGAAGACACAAGCACGCTGCAAGCAAACGTAACAATATCATACGCAGGTTGGAAGGCGCAAACAAATGGCGGTGTGTAAGCTTTTCAAAATACGATATTTCGTAAACCACTCGCATTAGAATCCGTCAGCAAACACCACTGACATCTTAATTTACTCTAATTTTAGTGTGTTAATGTCAATAGGCATTGTTCCATTTAAAGAATTGCGTATACACTTCATAAGTATTATTACAATCTGTTGATCGGCTGACAATACGAGCTCCTGAGTACCAATCCATTCTGTGAAAACCGCACATCAATACCAACGTACGTTTCCGAAATATATGCGGTGCAAGTTTTGGGTGATTCACCCTTTATAGCTTATTACTATTCTCATTTTAAGTTTATTTACTTTCAAGTGTTACTTCTCAATACCACATGATGGGAGATCAGATGGCCGGCCGGTGTGGCCGTGCGGTTAAAGGCGCTTCAGTCTGGAACCGCGTGACCGCTACGGTCGCAGGTTCGAATCCTGCCTCGGGCATGGATGTGTGTGATGTCCTTAGGTTAGTTAGGTTTAATTAGTTCTAAGTTCTAGGCGACTAATGACCTCAGAAGTTAAGTCGCGTAGTGCTCAGAGCCATTTGAACCATTTTTTGAGATCAGATGTTATGGATCATGTTAACACCAAAAAGCACCAAAATGCTGAGGTTCACAAGGCACACCGCGAAGAATCGGAGAGTTTTTCCCGCAAACCTGCAGTGAAAGTGATCTGAAGATAGCAGCAGCTGAGGCAGTATATGCATTTCGTACCATAAAACACCACCAGAGCTTCAGCTGGATGGAGTGTACTAATACATCGATTGTTAAGGCTTTTGATGACTAAAAAATTGCTGGGAATTTTTCTTGTGCTAGAATGAAATGTGAAGAAATAGTCAGCAATGTAGCAGACCCTCAGAGGCTAGAGCCCTAGATCAATTAAAAGTAGAACTGGAAGGAGATAAACGTCTTAGTGTTGCTACTGATGCAAGCAACCATGGAAACATCAAACATTTTCCTGTAGTTATTCAGTTCTTTTTTCTACCCATGGGAGGCATGCAGACTAAAGTTTTCGACGGGCAAAATCTTCCAAACGAAATGTCAGACACCGTACTTAGAAAACAATCTGTCGCGAAATTGTGTTGCATTTGGCGGTGACAATGCCACTGTCAACTTTGGCGGACTAGAACAATATGGTTCCAACGATGTGTTCAGTAAACTGAAGACAGAATTGGGGTAAAACATTTTAGTAAGTGGCTGTTCATGTCATAACGCTGTTAGAACTGCTTCAGACATTCTGAGATGGATGTGGAAGTTTTTGTCCAGATAGTATTCTCTCAGATTTCAATTTACACTGTGGGAGCACATAACTTGGTTGAATTTCGTAATTTTGTAGTCATTGAAAGTAAGACAATAATTTCCCCTAATAAGACAAGGTGGCTATCACTTATCCCTGCAGTTGAAAAAATTTTGCAAATGTAATATATTCTTAAATCTTACATCACATATGAAAAGAGTGTCGCCGTTACAACTAGGGTTTTCCTGGAAAATCCTCTGGCTGAAGGATATCTGTGGTTTCTTCATAGTGTCTTCAGTTACCTCTACAAACAAATATTGGGCACTGAAGATGGAAAAAACAGTGTAGTGGAAGTGTATTCTGTCCTGAGTGATACCGTATGTTAAAGCTGTAAGAGAGAACTAAAAATAATAAATAAGAGATGTAACCTCTATATGTGACAGTGATCAGATTGCTAATGTGTTCAGAAAAGATGTGAATGCTTTTTATTCTGGTTGTAGTGATTATATTAGCAAATGGATGAGGCAAAACGATGAATTAACCGTGTTTGATTGATTAACTCTTAGCAAAGAACTTGTGTAGGTAACGCTGTACCCTATTTCAGAAACAGAAATGTTCTTGTGGACGACAGTGAATTGCTTGATGGAATAAATTGCCTAAAAATGTTCTAAGTGAACAGTTCAAATCGGAAATCAGATCAACATTTTTAGAGGAGAACTGAAACTAATGTATAGCGTAATTTCATGAACAATCGTTCTGGAGGTAAATATTCACAACTTTTAAGAATTGTGCAATAAAGATTATAATACTTCCCGGTCTTTTTCATTTGGAAATACGGTAACATTCTAACAAACCTGTCGTAGAGTGACCACAGTTTAAATCAGCACTTTGAACACATACAAGTCATTGCCAGAGGTGAAACAAGCCATAAATAAAGAAATCCTATGACATACGAAGGTTTCGAAAGTCAGATTTACAGTTCAACTATTACCTTATGAGCAAGCGAACCACACACGTTTCAACGTTATGGACCGACAAATAAATACAAAAAGCTGACTGCTACGGTCTTATACACGTATTCTATAATCTTTGAGTTTCATTAGTTAAAGAACATTAGTCGCTAGAATTCAACATTTCGAATTTCTATAATAATAAATAGGACACACCTTCCTGAAGATCTGCAAAGTTTTATTTATTTGATCGTGAATCGGCTTTCCGCTGTCAGGTCACAGTAACATGGCAGCTGAATATCGCAACCACAGATAAAATGACCCACAAGTCAAACATATATTAAACACAACAGAGAGAGTGCTTACAAAGGAAAGTATTACCACAGCGATAGCAGCGCTCGAAGCGGCCAGGAAGTGATCATTCTGAATACGATGACGGATGAGTGCAAATACTAACGTTTATATAGATTTGTAACACAGTTTCTACAATACACAGTGTATGTAGTGCATTAAGAATCGACAATAACTAAAAACTGACACCACATTTGTCTTCGTTTAGTTTCCTAAGCACGGAGGACTAAAACGTTACCTTACAAGGGCAGTTTATTTACGATTCTCTTGTTTTTCGTTTAATGACAAGACAGTGCTAGTAAACTCTAGCAGGCCTAGTATTTTGCAGAAATACGTCATATATCCACCCAACATTGTGGGGTTTTATTCGTTACATGTTCAGCCGAATCAGTGAATGTGGAACGTAGGAAAAAACTGAATGTAATATCTACATTATTTAACGTACCAAACTAGCCACCACAGCTGTAGATTAACGGAAAACCACACAGACGTGATAATAAATCGTCAAAAGCAATAAAACTCTTTCCCAGCACAGAAGAAATCAACTTAATAATTGTTGCTAAATCTCAGCCACCAACGACAAGAATCTTCAATACATTCGCTTTTGAAGCAAAAGTAATTACATTTACAAAAATATTCGTGTATTAGAGAGTCGAGAGAAGTGTAAGAAAGGGAGAATCATTAGAACCCGTAAAAAATTTTACAGTGTCATGGAAAGTGTCTGTGATAATAACAAAAGGAATCTATGTTTGTCATGCATGTGTTTACATTCTTTTGCTTTCAGCGGAGTAGGCTGCAAACACACATATTCGAAAGAATTTCTCCATGAATAAGTTGTTGCTTATGCCATCGAATCAGAATGGTTCCTCCGTTTTCATACATGTTTAATGATACTCCGTGTGCCTTGATAACTTACTAACGCACGGAACGCAAAAATATAACAATTATTTCGTTAATTAAGCAGGAAATAACTAAAAACAAACACAATCCTCACGGCGCATGCCAGTGTCTGCTTTCTCACCGCTTGGAGCGCTAGTGTTGCTCCAGCTGTTAAACGGTAACAACTTTCTCACCAGTATGTGTGTCGACAGGACGCATTAGACTACAGTAATACACTTTTATGTTACATAGGAATCGTTCAATTTAACGAAAAAATTATGTGGAACACGCTAATTTAATAATAGGTGAAATTTACTATTCTACTCTGACATTGGCAAAACTGACACTTAATCTAATAGAGGAGAAAAGGAAACTGTGTTTGGTCGTTAAAACTAAGCTAGCACTCTGCTTCGTAGGTTTACTGATTACCAGAAGTGTACGTAATACTTTCTTTAGTAAACATTCCGTGTCTCATGATTTTACGTATCTTCTGTATTGGTGTCAGCAATATCTCATGGTAATATCAGTGTAAGTCGTGCGTCTTTTTATCCGTGGCTGCAACATTCAGTTATTACCAGACGATGGCCTAAGAAGCCGACGGATTGCTCGTGATTACATAAATAATATTGAGCAGAATATCAGGAACGTGTATCATATTTCGTACTTTTGCCATGTTCTGTGAAGTACCAACGGAAAATTCACTTAACGCTATTCCTGTTTCGTTTTGATGCCACTGGTATGTGTTTCGGTCCCGCTGTCGTCAAAAAGTGCATCGACAGTGATTTTTGTGCCACTGAGTGCCCAAACTTAAGGTCAACGTATTTTGGGAAGTTAATTGAGTGCCATGTGTGAGTTCGTAACTCATTGCATTATCCTTTCAGGCTGTTTAATAATAATCATTTGGTGTTTTGATGTTGTAACGGAAGCTGTGTTTGCAAAACTAAGATGGAGTAATGTTTACAACGTATATATACGTTGTAGTTGACGTTTAGTCTTTAACAAAAGTGTAACTGCTGGTTTAACAATAACTTACGCAGTGTTCCGTCTCCGTTTGCACTGGAGCGACTTATGTACTAACACAAGAAAGCCTAAACAAACTATGATAGTCAGTTAACGAAGGCCTTAGAATGCCTAATCAACTTGAAACTTAAGATTTCAGGAAAGTAAGAACACAATACTGGTGGTACAAATGTGATGAAGCATGTTTGAGTAAGAAAACTAACATAAAATAATTTGCGTTTTGCAAGAACTGGGGGAACTCAGCCTCATAAATGTGGTAATAGGTACCATTTTCGCCTCATTTCGATGGTTATAGATCAATGAACTGTTGGAATACTGAAGTACTCTTTGTCTCAAGGTGTCTTTCTGAACAGTTGGTATTATATTCGTGAGCCGCTCGTCTTTTGGCAACTTCTTGAGAGGCGCCGTACACAACGAAGACTTGGACTCCTTCGAAACAAAAAATTTGACAACTTCATTTCCCGCCCGTCTATTGGCAGCAGTGCCCGACCGCAGCGCCTCGCCGCGGTGGCCGTGCGAACCACGGCACCGGTCGGGCCGGCTGCATCAGTTTAGGCGCGCAAGTCGGTCGTGCGGGCGCGAACGGTGGCGGACGCCGAGGCAGTTCGAGAGTGCGTGCGTCGTCCTGTGCGTGAGTGCGTGCGTCTGGCTCCCGAGTCCCGCGGTTTCCAGGCCGAGAGCGCTGGCGGTGGTGCGGTCTTGCTGCTGTGCGTACTAGACTCCCCGTTTCCGAATCTGGTGTTATTTTTACTTGTCTTCGGAGTTTTTTTGTAGGGCATTCAGGCGAGGCCTTGACGCTAAATACAGTAAGAGTGTTTGATCTGTTTTTATTTCGTGTGAGATTAAGTACAACTGCCCTGTTGCTGACTGGTGGACGCGCCGTCCTTGATGATCTTGTGCCATCTTCGGGAACGGTGAGGAATCCGAGAAGACGCAAGATGCCGCTGTGCTAAGGTGTGCTACAGCGCCGCTCAGAAGAACCAACGCGTCTTGCTGGCTGCGAGAAGGGCGACGTCGACAGACCATCTTTGACCACAGGTATGCAATCCAGATTCCTTGTAATAGCTGTTTTCTGTCCCCAAATTTAGGAAGTGGTGCTTTTTTATTATTACTTTTTCTTTACTCTCGATAAACAGCCTTAGTTCGTATAACTGTTTCGCAGTTATCAACCCCAAGACTCTTCACGGCAGAATATTTTGCCCAAGTCCGTTTACATGCCAGTGTAACTATGCAATTTGCATCCAGTTGAATGTGCTTGCTGTTTCCAGCCTTGGCATTCCACTAACACCCCCCCCCCCCCCCCCCGCCACCCTTCCAACTTCCTCCAATGCCAAATCATTCCCTGACGCCTCGGGATATGTCATTTCAACTTACTCCCCTTGTAGCCAACTTGTGCCATACAATATTCTCTCGGTAGTTCGACTAAATAAACTTTAATTAGTTATGCAAGTCGTTAAAATTTTTCTGTAGGATCACATTGAATATGTTTCCGTTCTGTTCTTGTGTGCTCTGTTTATAGTCCACGTTTCATTTACATGCAATAGTACATTCCGGAAAAATGTACAGTTATAAATATCCTTCTAATTTCTGCTGTCGTCAGCTGTGCAAATACTAAGACTCACTACTACTTTTAGCGTCTCATTTCCAACATCATTGCCCCAGCGATCCTCATTTAGGGTTTAATTCCACTACATTTCATTACTGTTGCTGTACGTTTATTAATTATCTTACCACACATTGTGAAGATCAAACGTTCCGTTCAACTGATACTCCAGTTTCAGTGCCTTCTTAGAATTACGATGTCGTCGCAAACATTACAGTTTTTAGAATGAGATTTTCACTCTGCAGCGGAGTGAGCGCTGATATGAAACTTGCTGGCAGATTAAAACTGTGTGCCGGACCGAGACTCGAACTCGGGACCTTTGCCTTTCGCGTGCAAGTACCCTACCAACTGCGAAGCAGGAGAGCTTCTGCAAAGTTTGGAAGGTAGGAGACGAGGTACTGGCGGAATTAAAGCTGTGAGGACGGGGCGTGAGTCGTGCTTGGGTAGCTCAGTTGGTAGAGCACTTGCCCGCGAAAGGCAAAGGTCTCGAGTTCGAGTCTCGGTCCGGCTCACAGTTTTAATGTGCCAGGTAGTTTCATTACAGTTTTTCCCGATTTGTCGTTACTTTTGAGGTTTTCCGACACTGAGGGCACTTGCAAGTAGACAGCCGCCATCGTATGTTCTAATTTACTGATAGCGAACTGATGCGTCTGTCCGTGTGGCAGGGAGGATTGTGAGTTTGGTTTGCGATCGTTCGCCCCTGGATCGGTGCGCTCTCGCCCTTTCTTCTACCGTAGTGTGCACACTGAATAAGATATATACTCCAAACGTGTCTAGGCCTGCCTCTCATGGAAACGGTAAATAGCCTTTGATTTGCAATGATGTGTCGCCGATGATACGAGAGTTTCACGGATTGTGCTCCCAGTGGAAGCTACGAGGGGCTTTTCGTGGACGTGCCGCGCCACGCCGCGCCGCACCGTGCAGGCGGTGGGAAGCGAGCGAGCCGCGGTCCGGCCCAGCCCGTGGCCTGCAGTCAAGGTCGCGCGCGTGCATCGCCTCCGGTCCCGTTCACGTTCACGTTCGCGCCGCAGATCTCTCCCGCAGTAAATACAGGGTGGTCCACTGATCGTGACCGGGCCAAATATCTCACGAAATAAGCATCGAACGAAAAAACTACAATGAACGAAACTCGTCTAGCTTGAAGGGGGAAACCAGATGGCGCTATGGTTGGCCCGCTAGATGGCGCTGCCATAGATCAAATGGATATCAACTGCCTTTTTTTTTAAATAGGAACCATCATTTTTTATTACATATTCGTGTAGTACGTAAATAAATATGAATGTTTTAGTTGCACCACTTTTTTCGCTTTGTGATAGATGGCGCTGTAATAGTCACAAACATATGGCTCACAATTTTAGACGAACATTTGGTAACAGGTAGCTTTTTTAAATTAAAATACAGAACGTAGGTACGTTTGAACATTTTATTTCGGTTGTTCCAATTTGATACATGTACCTTTGTGAACTTATCATTTCTGAGAACGCATGCTGTTACAGAGTGATTACCTCTAAATACCGCATTAATGCAATAAATGCTCAAAATGATATCCGTCAACCTCAGTGCATTTGGCAATACGTGTAACGACATTCCTCTCAACAGCGAATAGTTCGCCTTCCGTAATGTTCGCGTATGCATTGACAATGCGCTGACGCATGTTGTCAGGGGTTGCCGGTGGATCACGATAGCAAATATCCTTCAACTTTCCCCACAGAAAGAAATCCGGGGACCTCAGATCCGGTGAACGTGCGGGCCATGGTATGGTGCTTCGACGACCAATCCACCTGTCATGAAATATGCTATTCAATACCGCTTCAACCGCACGCGAGCTATGTGCCGGACATCCATCATGTTGGAAGTACATCGCCATTCTGTCATGCAGTGAAACATCTTGTAGTAACATCGGTAGATCATTACGTAGGAAATCAGCATACACTGCACCATTTAGATTGCCATCGATAAAATGGGGGCCAATTATCCTTCCTCCCATAATGCCGCACCATACATTAACCCGCCAAGGTCGCTGATGTGCCACTTGTCGCACCCATCGTCGATTTTCCGTTGCCCAATAGTGCAGATTATGTGGGTTTACGTTACCGCTGTTGATGAATGACGCTTCGTCGCTAAATAGAACGCATGCAAAAAATTTGTCATCGTCCCGTAACTTCTCTTGTGCCCAGTGGCAGAACAGCACACGACATTCAAAGTCGTCGCCGTGCAATTCCTGGTGCATAGAAATATGGTACGGGTGCAATCGATATTGATGTAGCATTCTCAACACAGACGTTTTTGAGATTCCCGATTCTCGCGCAATTTGCCTGCTACTGGTGTGCGGATTAGCCACGGCAACAGCTAAAACACCTACTTGGGCATCATCATTTGTTGCAGGTCGTGGTTGACGTTTCACATGTGGCTGAACACTTCCTGTTTCCTTAAATAACGTAACTATCCGGCGAACGGTCCGAACACTTGGATGATGTCGTCCAAGATACCGAGCAGCATACATAGCACACGCCCGTTGGCCATTTTGATCACAATAGCCATGCATCAACACGATATCGACCTTTTCCGCAATTGGTAAACGGTCCATTTTTAACACGGGTAATGTATCAGGAAGCAAATACCGTCCGCACTGGCGGAATGTTACGTCATGCCACGTACTTATACGCTTGTGACTATTACGGCAAGAACTATTTCAAAGCGAAAAAAAGTGGTCCAACTAAAACATTTATATTTCTTTACGTACTACACGAATATGTAATAAAAAATATGGGTTCTTATTTTTAAAAAAAACGCAGTTGATATCCGTTTGACCTATGGCAGCGCCGTCTAGCGGGTCAACCACAGCGCAATCTGGTTTCCCCCTTCAAGCTAGACACGTTTCGTTCTTCGTAGTTTTTTCGTTTGATGCTTATTTCGTGAGATATTTGGCCGGGTCACGATCAATGGACCACCCTGTATACATGCGGTACACAGCCCACGGCCTGTCCCGGCCGACAGCCGCTGCTCCACCTGAACCGTGAAGTCAGCCTTCCCCTGATCCAGCAGCCTGCGCGCCTTTCCTTAGCAGCCAGTGTGTCGTTACACGGCTGGTGTTTCAGGTGCCTTGTCGGAAGAACGGCAGACAAAAAGTAAGGCACAGCGCAGTTAGCGGACACTGAAGTTTCCGCGGGTAAAATGCTCGCTGCGAAAGGTAACACACAATTTCTGCAGAAACCGGGCTACAATTACAACAGTCGAAGGACATGCGAGGGAGGCAGTCCTAGAAAAGGCAGTGACACAGGTTGTAGCCTGCCTTCCTTGTGTTATTCAGTCTACGCGTTGAACAGCAACTGTGAAAATGCGGTAGAAACTGAGGGCGAATAAATGCCCTACTGACCATTACAATTGCTACACCAAGAAGAAATGCATACTAGAACTGACATGTGATTACATTTTCACGCAATTTGGGTGCACAGATCCTCAGAAATCAGTACCCAGAACAACCAACTCCGGCCGTAATAACGGCCTTGATTGTCTGGGCATTAAGTCAAACAGAGCTCGGATGGCGTGTACAGGTACAGCTGCCCATGCAGCTTCAACACCATGCCACAGTTCATCAAGAGTAGTGACTGCCCTATTGTGACGAGCCAGTTGCTCGGGTACCATTCACCAGACGTTTTCAATTGGTGAGAGATCTGGAGAATGTGCAGGCCAGGGCAGCAGTCGGACATTTTCTGTATCCAGAAAGGCCCGCACAGGACCTGCAACATGCGGTCGTGCATTATCCTGCTGACATGTAGGGTTTCGCAGGAAACGAATGAAGGGTAGAGCACGGGTCGTAACACATCTGAAATGTAACGTCCACTGTTCAAAGTGCCGTCAATGCGAACAAGAGGTGACCGAGACGTGTAACCAATGGCAGCCCATACCATCACGCCGGGTGGTACGCCAGTATGACGATGACGAATACACGCTTCCAATGTGCGTTCACCGCAATGTCGCCAAACACGGATGCGACCATCATGACGCTGTAAACAGAACCTGGATTCGCCCGAAAAAATGACGTTTTGCCATTCGTGGTTCAAATGGCTCTGAGCACTATGGGACTTAACATCTGAGGTCATCAGTCCCCTAGAACTTAGAACTACTTAAACCTAACTAACCTAAGGACATCACACACACCCATGCCCGAGGCAGGATTCGAACCTGCGACCGTAGCAGTAGCGCGGTTCCGGACTGCGCGCCTAGAACCGCTAGACAACCGCGGCCGGCCTGCCATTCGTGCACCCAGGTTCGTCGTTGAGTACACCATCGCAGGCGCTCTTGTCTGTGATGCAGCGTCAAGAGTAACCGCAGCCACGGTCTCCGAGCTGATAGTCCATGCTGCTGCAAAGGTCGTCGAACTGTTCGTGCAGATGGTTGTTGTCTTGCAAAACGTCCCCATCTGTTGGCTCAGGAATCGAGACGTGGCTGCACGATCCGTTACAGCCATGCGGATAAGATGCCTGTCACATCGACTGCTAATGATACGAGGCCGTTGGGATGCACCACGGCGTTCCGTATTACCCTCCTGAATCCACCGAGTCCATATTCTGCTGACAGTCATTGGATCTCGACCAACGCGAGCAGCAATGTCGCGATACGATAAACCGCAATCGAGATAGGCTACAACTCGAACTTTATCAGAGTTGGAAACGTGATGGTACGCGTTTCTCCTCCTTTCACGAGGCATCACAACAACGTTTCACCAGGCAACGGCGGTCAACTGCAGTTTGTGTATGAGAAATCGTTTGGAAACTTACCTCATGTCAGCACGTCGTAGGTGTCGCCACCGTCACCAACCTTGTGTGAATGCTCTGAAAAGCTAATCATTTGCATATTACAGCACCTTCTTCCTGTCGGTTAAATTTCGCGTCTGTAGCTCGTCATCTTCGTGGTTTAGCAATTTTAATGGCTAGTAGTACAATAACTTTCAGGCGTGCCGATGACGAGATCCTGCCAGAGGATGCATCGGAAAGAAAGGAACAGTGTATACAAAAGCGGTTATAGGGTGAACACAACGAAAATAAAGTACAAGCGTAAGGGAGTGTAATGGAATAAATTCAGGAGGTGCTAAGGGAATGGGACGCTGAAGACAGCAGACAACCTCCTCTGTTTCAGCACCAAAAAACTGCCGTCGGGTAAGTGAAGAGGTTAGTCAAATAGTGTGTCAATAGTAAGAAGACCTTTCCCGGAAAAGAGAAGTAGGCTACCTTAACATCTGATACAAACTGCCCGCATCTCGTGGTCGTGCGGTAGCGTTCTCGCTTCCCACGCCCGGGTTCCCGGGTTCGATTCCCGGCGGGGTCAGGGATTTTCTCTGCCTCGTGATGGCTGGGTGTTGTGTGCTGTCCTTAGGTTAGTTAGGTTTAAGTAGTTCTAAGTTCTAGGGGACTTATGACCACAGCAGTTGAGTCCCATAGTGCTCAGAGCCATTTGAACCATTTTTGATACAAACTTTTGTTACGAAGTCTTTCCTGATGGAACATACTTGGCCTCATATGGAAGTGAAAAGTGTACGGTAAGCAGTACAGAGAAGAGGAGAGCAGCAACTTTTGAAAAGAGGTGCTACACGGAAGTTCTGAAGGTTAAACGGATAGGTCATTCAACTATGGGAGACATACTAGGTCGAGTATAAAACGGCTTTAGTGCACACTTTGACTAAAACGAGGAACACGTCTGTGGAACACATTCTGAGATATCGAGGAACAGTTCGTTGGGTATTCTGGGGAAGTGAGGCGGCTAAAAATTGTAGAGGGAGATCGAGGCTTGGGATCGATAGTGAGGTTTATGCCGACGTAGCTGGTAGCAGGAGAGTCCTGCACAGGACGATTAGCGAGCTCAGTTGCGTCCGTTCAGTTCGGACTAATGTCTACAACGACAACGGGAAAAACAAACCACTAGAGTTGAATCGATTGTCACGCTGTTGCTGCGATGTTGACATCCATATCTCATCCACCTTAATGCCTTCATCTTTTCTATTAAAATTATTGCAGTGTTTGGCAATCTCAATGGCCTCTCTGTACATTCGCGCATAATAATGCGACGTCTTTGCTACGATGGTCGTCTCACTAAACTTTATTTCATGATCACCTTCCTGAAACACACGTTCCGCTACAGCCGATTTATCAGTGTGTCCGAGGCGGCAGTTCCTTTTATGTTCACCCAGATGGGTGTTGACGCTTCTTTTTGTTGTGCCTATATAGACCTTTCCACAACTGCAGGGAATTTTATAGACACCTGGTGTTGCTACAGGATGTCGATTATCTTTTGCGGATCTTAAATATTCTTTTATTTTCGTGGTGGGTTTGAAAACAGTTTCCACGTCGTACTTGCTTAAAAATTTTCCAATGCGACCAGTGACCTTACTGATGAATGGTAAGAACACTTTCCCCTTGCGTTCGTGTCGATCCTCGTCCGTCCTGGTTGTCAGTCTGGGGCGTAGTGCACGATCTGTCTCTCTGTTGGAGGGGTGATTAAAACATTAATAGACAGGGCGCACAGAATATGTGAACCAACTCACTTAGATGATGAGATTGAACACCTTAGAGCGACCTTCAAGAAGAATGGGTATTCGAACAGAGATATAGATCGTGCACTACGCCCAAGACTGACAACCAGATCAAGGCATTAAGATGGATAAGATATGGATGTCAACATTGCAGCAACAGCGTGACAATCGATTAATTTCAGCTGAGAAAGTTGGCAATATCAGAGATCATAGCACAGCCGACGTCATGTGATTGACAACGGCGCCCTCTGGATGGCTTATATATTCGGCGCTCACTCGCGTTCTCGGTTGCACGTTCGTAATGTTCGCGACCCTAGTTACTTGGAATATCTTCCTATTTTCTACATTGTCTACTAGGACGACCATGAACAGCGGAGTTTGCCGATTTGTCTTCGGCGTCTTCATGCGTGATACAGCCCTTATTCCATAACCTAGGTCCTCAAGTTCCTCTTTCAGCCGAATCATGCAGACTGGCAACTTCCCCTCTGCATGGAAACATGCAGAGGTGGTTGCCATGTTTCAGGAAGGTGATCATGAAATAAAGTTTAGTGAGACGACCATCGTAGCAAAGACGTCGCATTATTATGCGCGAATGTACAGAGAGGCCATTGAGATTGCCAAACACTGCAATAATTTTAATAGAAAAGATGAAGGCATTAAGGTGGATGAGATATGGATGTCAACATCGCAGCAACAGCGTGACAATCGATTAATTTCAGCTGAGAAACAGGGCAAAGACACCAGGCTTCCACAGAATTACAGGCCGATCAGCCTTTTACCAGCAATATCTAAGGTATTTGAGCGCTTGTACTCTAAAAGGCTAATGCTTCACGTAAACGCGGAGGAGCTGATCCCGCCGGAACAATTCGGCTTCCGACGTGGACATAGCACAGAGCAACAGCTGTTTCGTCTTGTGGAGGATGCGATGGGTGCCCTGGAGAGTGGACAGTACGCAGGGGTAGTGCTGCTTGATGTCTCTAGGGCCTTCGATTGTGTGTGGCACAAGGGCCTCCTCTACAAACCTACGCCACACGTTCGACTCATCAAGTCTTACCTTAGTGGACGAACGTTCAATGTCCGTGCGGGAGCACAGCAAGGCCCATACAGGCGGGAGTGCCACAGGGTTCTGTCCTTGGCCCCCTTTAGTACTACTTATATATCTCGGACACGCCAAAGGCTAACAGTCTCGATCGCATTGTACGCCGACGACACCGCGTTGTATACCAGAAGCGCGAACGTGAATCATGCGCCGCCGCCTGCAGACGGCATGTGAAGCTCTAGGTACATGGGCCACAAAATGGCGCCTGAAATACAATGCCAGCAAAAGCCAGGCAATCATCATTACGAGGAAAAGAATCCCCATCGACCTACAGCCGGTGCGGATCATGGGAGGCCCCAGCACATGGACCCGCACTGCGAAATACCTTGGGGTGACCCTGGACAGGCGCCTCACGTGGGGACCACACATAAGGGACATTGTGGGCAAAGCGTATGGCAGATTGAGAGCGCTATACCCAATCCTGAACCCGAAGACAACCCTACCCACATGCTGCGGCATTACGCTGTTTCTCGCCCTTATAAGGCCGGTGATGGAGTATGCGGCAGTAGTGTGGGGCAACGCGGCAGACTGCCACATCCAGAGATTTCAGGGCCTCCAGGGGAGAGTACTTAGGATGATCATGAAACTCCCTCGTGATTTTCCCACTAGGGAGTTGCATACCATCACTGGAGTGCAGCCAATAAAGGAAAGAATAAGACAGACCGCTCAATTTTTCTATGAGAAACCACAGCAGTCAGAGAACAGACTGGTCTCGAACCTCGGGAACCAAATACATAGAAGGGGCACCACAAGATGGCCCGACCTGCTACGGCAGTAAAAACCACTACAGTAACGATTATTAACTAACATAAAATGCTCATCACAAAACAGGACCTACACACACGATAGGCCCACTCAAAATACATATTAGGAAACGCAGGAATAGTGCAAAGCACTTAACTTGCTTAACCTAGAGGTAGTCAGGCACAATCCAACTAGGTAATGAGCCGCGTTCTCGGTTGCAGTTCGCCCGTTGTCCTCGGAGGATGCCTTCCGCTGTCGAAGGCGAAACGTCAGGGGAGAGTTTTTCTTTTATGTATGGACCACGGCATCTCGGCCCGGAAGTGTTAAGTGATGACAACACATGCCGTGAAAGCCTTTATGATCAAACCACTAGAGGTGCAAGAACTCTGCTGCTTCACAAAACGTGCGCCCATAAGTGTGTAAGATACGAATCAAGCCTGTTGGCTGTCCACGAAACCTTCATCTATGCGAGGCGGAAGTCGGGCGTCTTCTCGACCACAGTCGCAGTTGAGCCTGCGTGTATCACACATCGCCGTGCCCGCTTGCAGTAGTTGCTATGGCGAGATGAACTAGTGTTGATAGAGATAGGCACGCGCTGGTGGCTGCCTTCTGCTGTTTATTGATTGAGCGGCTCTGAGCAGCGACTCCTTGTGCGGTCTGACTAGTTGTGGTCTGATGGCGGTTACGGTAATCGAAACCGTCACCGCCAATAGAAAGCCGGTTAAGAATAATGTTATTTATTCTTGTACGTCCCTTATAAACGTGGTATATACTGACAGTAGCAGTTCATCCGTTTCCGTTTGGTCACGAAAAGCCGCACGGGATTTAGCCGAGCGGTCTAAGGCGGTGCAGTCATGGACTGTGCGGCTGATCCCGGCGGAGGTTCGACTCCTCCATCGGGCATGGCTGTGTGTGTTTGTCCTTAGGATAATTTAGGTTAAGTAGTGCGTAAGCTTAGGGACTGATGACCTTAGCAGTTAAGTCCCATAAGATTTCACACACACACACACACACACACACACACACACACATGGTGACGAAAATAGATTAGTGTTTAGTTGTATCACAGACCCTATTCCTTCGACGTTCTGTAGCATTAGTCATAACTTTTTTCAGCATCAGCTATGTCACGATGTACATATTTACACCTTCATCTCCAGGTGCATACAATGCTGCTGTTAATTATGTGCAGTGGGGTAATAATCGTTCATATATCACCAATAATGTAACGTACTACTGTGTCAACACGAAGACAAGAGTGCGGACTCTCGTAATGTGACGTGGGTGTTATTCCAGACTGCTTAATGGACGCAGGTAACTGTGTTACCGAAACCGTATGGTTGAAACAGAACGAATGCGAAATTGCCGGAAAAAACTTTTTGAAATGTATACAGCGTGCTCCAAAACATCGTGCTCGAAAGTATTCATATGGCAGACGATCATAAACGGAGTATATTTAGGTAGTAAATACTATGATTTGAGTGGACATTGGGTGTGAGGCAAGTGTTGCTGAACTGCTTACGTTTCTGTAGTGAGCGATGATGTACCGGGACCAACAGTACAGAATCGTCCCTGATGTGTCCACAAACCCTCTTGTTTTTTTTACTTTCACCTTCCGCAGGTATTACAAATAAATTGTGTGTATAAGAAACTGACCTATAATGCTTTGAAGCAGTCTACAAAAACAAATCTATTTAGTATCTAAATGGTGCAATTTTTTCCGTTGTACAGGCAGACGTAGAGTAACGCGAATGAAGTTTTCTCAAGTAATGGCCGTCCCTACATTATTCCGCGGAAGTCATTTATTTTTCAGTTACAAATGACCAGAACATAAGGTCCGGGCAGTTGAGATGGTGAAAAGTACCACAGCTGTCAGATTAAGAAACGACGACGTCAGGAAACGTATTTGACGTCAGAAGCTACATCTCAATAGACTGGTTCTACTGCTATCCATTAGTGAGGAGAAGTGTGCGAAAGTCGAAGTAGCAATGGGAACCGGCACAGGTTGATGCGTAATGTGCGAAGTATGTCACATTTGTAGAAGGATATTTGGCAAGACTTACGTACAAGTCCGAAAACGATTTCAAAGTTGTTGTTGTTGTTGTGGTCTTCAGTCCAGAGACTGGTTTGATGCAGCTCTCCATGCTACTCTATCCTGTGCAAGCTTCTTCATCTCCAAGTACCTACTGCAACCTACATCCTTTTGAATCTGCTTACTGTATTCATCTCTTGGTCTCCCTCTATGATTTTTACCCTCCACGCTGCCCTCCAGTACTAAATTGGTGATCCCTTGATGCATCAGAACATGTCCTACCAACCGATCCCTTCTTCTAGTCAAGTTGTGCCACAAACTCCTCTTCTCTCCAATCCTATTCAATACCTCCTCATTAGTTATGTGATCTACCCATCTGATTTTCAGCATTCTTCCGTAGTACCACATTTCGAAAGAGAAATATTTTATGTAGGTTTATATATTACTATACTGCAGAGAAAATTGTGTAAGTTACTTGAAGCCAGAATATTTACCATTATGTCTATGAGGAATGATTTTTTAAGCAAAGTATGCGAGATATAGTATAGCATGTGGCAACGGGCTTAGCTATCAATGTACACAAAATAATGGTGTCAATGTAAGAATAGCTTCCGATATGTCATCGCGGCGTTTCTAGTACGATACTACAAACTAAAGCAGAGTCGCAATTGTAAAGTTCTTTAAAGAAAGAAGAAAAAAAAAAAAAGAATCGAGCCATATCAAGAAGTATAATTCTTCTCATGATAACAAGTTCTTTGGCTTCGCCAAATCACAACCAAAGTGTCTCGTTCCAATTTAACCTTGACCTAGGGGGCTACACTACATATCAGCTTATCACCACAACTTAAGAGCCCAAAAAATAACGTGTAAGAAAAATAAACTTTCTAGTTGTTCTTTTCCATCTGTGTTAGTTTTGGATAACTTTATAGGTACGAAAATAGCAAACGGGATTGCTTGTATCGTTTCGTACAAATTCGCTACCACTGCCACTAGGTAGAACTGACGACTTCCTTCGGTCCAGAATGTTTATTGGGCAGTTGCTTAACTAAGCTGCCATTTCATAACTCCACAAACGCAGTTAGTCTGTGTCGCCGCTGACGGCCGAGCTGTTCCGCGCCACGTGTGCGTGCGTGCGTGTCTTTGTATGTATTGGTCTGCAGCCGGCGGCGGTGATCCGTTAGCGTGACTGGAATGCGAGGCTCTGTTCTATTGTTTCTCTTTTTTTATGCCTCCTCCTTCAGCTGCCACCTTTTTGTTTGGCGATTCCGTGGGCGCCTGGGCTCTCGTGTCAGCGGACGGCCGCGCGCGCACCACGCAGACGTTGCGAAAGGAATGTAAACAGAGCGACCTCCGCGTTGCCGCCGCTCCGTTGGGCAACCTCGGCCGCGCTGCTGCGACTGGCGCGCATGCGCAGTGCGGCCCGCGCAGGTTCCTGCGCCGCGGTTGGCGTGACGTCACGCGGTGAAGGTTCCGGGCGGGCAATTGAAGCGAGCTGTGCTGTCCTGTCCTGGCGGTTGACGCCCGGCCAGAAACAGGGATACTGAGGCAGAGGGTGCTTTTGACAGGTTCACAGTGCAAACTTAACAACCACCAATCGTGGAGTGATTCCCGTTTGCGTTGGTACCCTACGTTGTTGTTGTTGTGGTCTTCAGTCCAGACACTGGTTTGATGCAGCTCTCCATGCTACTCTATCCTGTGCAAGCTTCTTCATCTCCCAGTACCTACTGCAACCTACATCCTTCTGAATCTGCTTAGTTTATTCATGTCTTGGTCTCCCTCTACGATTTTTACCCTCCACGCTGCCCTCCAATAATAAATTGGTGATACCTTGATGCCTCAGAATATGTCCTACCAACCGATTCCTTCTTCCAGTCAAGGTGTGCCACAAGTTTCTGTTCTCCCTAATTCTATTCAGTGCCTCCTCATTAGTTATGTGATCTACCCATCTAATCTTCAGCATTCTTCTGTAGCATCACATTTCGAAAGCTTCTATTCTCTTCTTGTCCAAACTATTTATCGTCCACGTTTCACTTCCATACATGGCGGCACTCCATTAAATACATTCAGAAACGACTTCCTGACACTTAAATCTGTACTCGATGTTAACAAATTTCTCTTCTTCAGAAACGATTTCCTTGCCATTGCCAGTCTACATTTCATATCCTCTTTACTTCGACCAACACCAGTTAATTTGCTCCCCAAATAGCAAAACTCATTTACTACTTTAAGCGTCTCATTTCCTAATCTAATGCCCTCAGCATCACCCGATTTAATTCGACTACATTCCATTATCCTCGTTTTGCTTTTGTTGATGTTACTCTACGTATACACGTCGAAGATCGTGAAACTGTCGCAGCAAATATTCTTGTTTCCTAAATGAGATTTGTAATTCTCAAACGAATTCACCATAAAGATCATTGTGCAATTATTTTATGACCAGAGGTCTGCTTTGGCGGTCACTGTATGAGTGTTCGACCTTGTTCATAAGAAGAAAACATTTTTGTGACGCTCTACATTAAGAGACGCCAAATACTGAGGATGTAGATCGACTCCTGGACTATATGAAGCCCGAGTACACCTAAAATAAACGAGAGCCGAAAGTCAGTCACAAATTTCTTGTAGAAAATGTTTATCGTGCATAAAATATTGAAAAGTAGCAGCCCATAAAGACCCACCACGCTTAATTTCTGGTGAAATGTTCTCAAGAATTTTACAAGTAATTTCGATCGAGCCATACGAACATCAGACTTTTTTCCTTGAGAATGTACAAGATAAAAATGTTTGTTACATTTCGTCGGTGTCAGTTATTCACCTCTTTTAAAAATTATTGCAAAGAACGAGAATCACACCCTAATGATGAATCTATTTCAAGTCAGACAACAGGTGTGGATAATGCACAGCTTCCCTTTATGCTTGTGTTTGGCACGGGGTGAGCCGAACACCGATGACGAACGTATTTCCACGCCTGTGCTCACCAAATCAGCGTTCAGAGCACGCAGAACGTATTTTGTCACAGTACTGCCGATTCCTGTTTCCTTAGCAAAATTCCTCCTCTACGCCGGAACCTTTCACATTAGCGTCACTTTTGAAATTTATTCTTGCCGTCTTCCACTTCAGTTCGTTGTCGTAGGCGCCGGAGACATTCAAACTTGGCGAGTTTCCAGTGTCTGTGAGTAACGGCTGCAGATTTTGACGCGGAACGTTTTACGGTCTTTTCCCGAGCATTCGTGGGATGGATATCTAGTTATGAAGCCGAGATACTACCATTGGTGGTTGTAATTAGTCCGACGTCTAGCCGCTATAAGTCGCCTTTCTACGGTGTGCAAAATATCCCCCCCCCTCCCCGTTCCTCGTGTCATCCACGAATGGTGAGCGAGAAGACCGACTGTTGATCTGCCTGCGAATGAACTCGATCGTCGCTCATTTTAATGTCCCGGTCACTCCGTGCGATGTCCAGAAAAGAAGAGAATGAGATACGGTGCTACAGAAGAGTGTTGAAAGATAGGTGGACTGATGAGGTAAGGAATGATGAGGTTCTCTGCATAACCGGCGAGGAAAAGAATGTAGGCGGCCGGTGTGGCCGAGCGGTTCTAGGCGCATCAGTCTGGAACCGCGCGGCCGCTACGGTCGCAGGTTCGAATCCTGCCTCGGTCACGGATGTGTGTGATGTCTTTAGGTTAGTTAGGTTTAAGTAGTTCTAAGTTCTAGGGGACTGATGACCTCAAATGTTAAGTCCCATAGTGCTTAGAGCCATTTGAACCATTTGAAAGGAATGTTTGGAAAACACTAACCAGAAGAAGGAACAGTATGATAGGACATGCGTTATGTTATCAAGATTACTTCTATGGTACTAGAGGGAGCTGTAAAGGGTAAAAACTGAAGAGGAAGGCAGAGATTGGGATATGTCCAGCAAATACTTGAGGACTTAGCTTGCAAGCGATACTCTGAGATGAAGAGATACGCACAGGAGAGGAATTTGTGGCCGGCGTCACCAAAGCAGCCAGAAGACTGGTGACTCAAGGGAAACGGTTCCGGCCGTGGAGCCATCCTCAGGTTTCAATCGAACGAGGCTGTTGCAACAGCCGCGTTAACGCGTCGCTTCCGGGACGCGGGGAGGGGAGCCTCACGCGGTCTGTATCCGCCGGGGCCTGGAATCGGTTTTCTGGCGGTTTCCCACGTCCCACCAGGCGAATGCCGGGCCGGTACCCAAGCTCCGCTTCGGGTACGCGTTATGCAAACTTTCAGAACACGTTCTCACTCTGGCCGCATACCGATGTGGATCACAAATCCGGTCTGGTGGATGTATAACGGACTGATGAAATCAGATGTGTAGTCTGTTCAAACAGTGAAACAGCAGCAGGGAATTGTAATCCGTCTTCTTCGCAGGTGGACTACTGAGAATGAATGTCACCATTAGGCATCCATCTTAATTATTGTTATGTGATTTGAAAAAAAGATGTAAATTAACTTCAAGCTGCCACGATCGCTTTGGTTGAGCATTTATTTAGATAACCGGTTTCGGCAAACTGTGTTGCCATTTGCGGAACTGTAAAGCATAGACCGAGTTACAAGCACAATGGGATTGTGGAAATCAGGTCTGATATATCAACATAACATGCGTTTATAATGTAGTTTGCCGGCCGGTGTGGCCGAGCGGTTCTAGGCGCTACAGTCTGGAACCGCGCGGCCGCTACGGTCGCAGGTTCGAATCCTGCCTCGGGCATGGATGTGTGTGATGTCGTTAGGTTAGTTAGGCTTAAGTAGTTCTGAACTTCTAGGGGACTTATGCCTTCAGCAGTTAAGTCCCATAATGCTCAGAGTCATTTGAACCATTTTATAACGTAGTTTATGCACTATTTTCGAGAGAATCTCGTTCTTGTGCACAATATATGATGTCACATCGTAAAAAGACATTTCAGGAACATGCAAGGCGTAGTATATCGGCATGTCGTAAGTAAAACTACCTTTGTATAAAGTATCATGCATACTGCTCTGCGTTCACATGCTCATGTTCACGTAACAGCTGAATGAAGACTGAAATTCGGAAGTAAACATTACAGAGTCCGCATCTCGTGGTCGTGCGGTAGCGTTCTCGCTTCCCACGCCCGGGTTCCCGGGTTCGATTCCCGGCGGGGTCAGGGATTTTCTCTGCCTCGTGATGGCTGGGTGTTGTGTGATGTCCTTAGGTTAGTTAGGTTTAAGTAGTTCTAAGTTCTAGGGGACTGATGACCTAAGATGTTAAGTCCCATAGTGCTCAGAGCCATTTGAACCATTTGAACATTACAGATTTTATGGTCAACCACCAGGTGGCACCGTACTAGTAACTAAAAGGAATACGTCGTACAGTATAAAGTTTCAGCTCTCGGCTGATACAAGCTTACTACTACAGAGTGGCATGTTAAGTGTTTATCTTTTTCTATGCTTTCTTCGTAGTACATTTATTAAATTTTGTGCACGTTTCTCCGTTTAAGAGGCATAATCTCTCGGGTTGTTTTTCTTTTTTTAGTGTAAATTCACTCAGTCTGCAGCGCAATAGCCGGCCGATGTAGCCGAGCGGTTCTAGGCGTTACAGTCTGGAACCGCGCGACCGCTACGGTCGCAGGTGCGAATCCTGCCTCGGGCATGGATGTGTGTGATGCCCTTAGGTTAGTTAGGTTTAAGTAGTTCTAAGTTCTAGGGGACTGATGACCTTAGAAGTTAAGTCCCATCGTGCTCAGAGCCATTTGAACCATTTGCTGCGCAATAGTTGCTCAGTGAACAGCCAGCTACGTAGCTCATTAACGCATCAGCGTCCCCTGGTGACACTTAAAGAGGGTAGGAAATTGCGTATCTAGAATTGTCTGCTTTTACAGTTCGCTTCTTCTGTTAGCCTCGCTAGGATGGGTAGGACGAGTGCATGCCGTGTGAGGACGCAGGAGCAGCTGGCGGCAATTGGCGAACAGCTGAATGCTGTAGCTTTTGGCTGCGGTCAGTCACATTCAGGCCGCTGTCTCGTGGTGCAGCGGTGGCGGAGAATCTGGTGCGTCGCACGGGACACCTCGGGTGTCGCTTGTTTTGCCCACGAGTCTCAGACAGTCTCTCCTTTTTTGTGCTTCGATAGAACAATTTTTCCGCTGGTTTCAGTTATATCCGTGAATCTTAAAAGGAGAAGGCACGAAAATAATACTGCTAAATTTGTTGAGACGTGAAGTCTTGTACATAAAAAAACGGGTTGTAGACGAAATAAAATTTTAATAAACTAAATGACATCTTTCCCGCTTTTTAATGATATTCAACAGGATATTCTCAACCATTTGACTTTTTAGTGTTTCTCATTTATAGTTTTCATTTCCATCTAAAAGTTATGGAAACATGCGTACTAGACTTGCCCACTGTTTCTATGTTTCGATACAGTGTATCGATACGTGGAACTGTTTCAGTGTTTCGGAACGGCTGTGGTTCACTGTTTCGAAACAGTGGTGTTTCATTCCGCCCCTGTCTCGGATAACCGGACCAGATTCGATCTCGAGACAGACACAGAAACTGTATCGTTGTTTCAAAATAGGCTGTTTCAGTCGACCTGTGCTTGGAACGGACTAGTTGTATCGAAACAGCGATGTTTCATTCCGCTCTGTGTCGGACGAGATTCGGGCTCGGCACAGGTACTGAAACAAAACATAACACTTTATGAAACACTTTCAAGAGTGTCGAAATCTTTTTGACAAGCAATAGCATGAAGCTTAAGATATCCGAAAATAAAGCTTCGTCCTGTTAGAACATCTGCTTTATAAACACTAACCAAACAATAAAACAACGCATACTATTCACATTCAAAATAATAAATATGTGAAAATCATTCAGTTAAATTACACTTTTTTATAACATACGCTTCTCTGTTCATGTACAGTAATCACATTAAGAAACGCAAATAAGCCTACAACATTTTGAATAAAAAAAAGGCGTAGAGTGACAGTTATTAGACATACACATAAATTTGATGTAGGTATAATTGCTAGCAATCTGTTTGACGTATGATTGATACTGTAATGGTGAACGGGAAGGGCTGGGAAGCATGGTGAATTTATAGTAACGGTTCGAAACACCTTGAAAGACAAAATTTTTTTCTGTTATATTTTGTTATTTATTCGAATTATTTGGCATTATTTGTGAGTCTATAGTCACTGTGCCTATTATCCACAATGATTCCCTTTCTGTGCATGGAAATTAGCAGGACGGGTATATTACCCATACTAACGGAATGTGGGAATCCCTGTAGCATATCCGTTGTTTCTGCAGTTTGCTCCCACCTCCAGTTCCGTTCGTGGTGGTTCTTCTGTCTTCAGCTATGACTGTCCTCAGCCAATTGAAAAGTATGAAAGTCACACGACACGAAAGCAGCGCTTTTGCTGCAGGAAATACGTAACTGCCAAGACGCCTAAGTGATAATTTCATACTTTCTGCGATATGATTAGCGCTCTTGCATCTCATTTGTGTTTATATGGACATACTTATAGAGTAGACATTCAAGATGATAAAATGTGTGCGTTTATTAGATTACTAAACACAAACTGTTTCACTGTTTCGAAACAGCGTATCGAAACATTACATTGTACTGTTTCATTTGTTTCGAAACAGTTAGGTGTTTCAGTTTGCCCATATCTAATGCGTACATTGGTGTGGATATTTTCTAGCTTTATGTCGTGATGTAATTTCAGATAATTGTATGAAAAACTATCATCCGTGTCGACATTAATAATACAAAATAAGTAGTTTGCGTGTAGGACTGAAATATGCTTAGCGTTTAGGTGCGGAACTTATCTATCTATATCGAGTGGACAAGTAACAGTCGTTCGAGATATTAAATGTTTTGTGTAGTTATCGTCTAAGTTGTGGCACAACAGGATTCCGAGCAACTCAAACGATTTACATCAAACTAGAAAGTTTATATTCTTGCCCCGAGTATATACTTTTACATCGTACTCAGTAAGCCACCTAAGAGTGTACTTTTTGTGCGACTAACTGATGCTGTGAAACGTCCCCATAGAAAAATTAGGAATGAGAGTGCTGCTAAACCTCTACGTTATTTGATTTTCAAACAGCTGAGCAAAACTGAACGTACTCAGACATTTCTCTCTTTACTTATTCTGATCAACACTAAAGTGACACATAATATTTTTATCGCAACGCAATCTGACTTTCAATAATCCCTACAAAACAATGGCCCTGACTAACAATAACCTATACCTTTCATGAACCACTTACCTGACAAAAATCTACAGCGAGCGCCACTACTGCCAGCTAAATAAAAGATTCTAACTACTGAAGGCACTAACTAATGATAGACATAGTTAGCAAATGAAAGATTTTGATGGGGAACAAACAATGTATTTACCTTAATAGTGTACAATAGTCATAATATATACATATCACTTCATGACATCCAGTCTTACAAATTTCGTTTTTGTGACGGACACACGTCCAGATCATCCGCTCTCAAAACTCCGCCATTTCTCTCCCCACATCCACCACTGCTGGCGGCTCACCTCCAACTGCACAACGCTACGCGCTGTTCACATCCAACTGCCCAACACTACAATAGCAAATATTCCAACAATGCAAACCAGCCACAGACTGCACACAGCACAGTCAGTGATTTTCATACAGAGTGCTACGTGGCGTTACCAACATAAAAACCTAAACAGCTTACTTACAGCTGCTCCGCGGATGGACTTGTCTCGTTGTCACTGTAGGTTTGTACCGCGGGAAGCAAGGAGAGGATGTTTGTTGCTGGCCGATATCCTCTTTCTATAACACAGACTGCGTGCATATACGAGGGCAGTTCAATAAGTAATGCAACACATTTTTTTTCTCGGCCAATTTTGGTTGAAAAAACCGGAAATTTCTTGTGGAATATTTTCAAACATTCCCGCTTCGTCTCGTATAGTTTCATTGACTTCCGACAGGTGGCAGCGCTGTACGGAGCTGTTAAAATGGCGTCTGTAACGGATGTGCGTTGCAAACAACGGGCAGTGATCGAGTTTCTTTTGGCGGAAAACCAGGGCATCTCAGATATTCATAGGCGCTTGCAGAATGTCTACGGTGATCTGGCAGTGGACAAAAGCACGGTGAGTCGTTGGGCAAAGCGTGTGTCATCATCGCCGCAAGGTCAAGCAAGACTGTCTGATCTCCCGCGTGCGGGCCGGCCGTGCACAGCTGTGACTCCTGCAATGGCGGAGCGTGCGAACACACTCGTTCGAGATGATCGACGGATCACCATCAAACAACTCAGTGCTCAACTTGACATCTCTGTTGGTAGTGCTGTCACAATTGTTCACCAGTTGGGATATTCAAAGGTTTGTTCCCGCTGGGTCCCTCGTTGTCTAACCGAACACCATAAAGAGCAAAGGAGAACCATCTGTGCGGAATTGCTTGCTCGTCATGTGGCTCAGGGTGACAATTTCTTGTCAAAGATTGTTACAGGCGATGAAACATGGGTTCATCACTTCGAACCTGAAACAAAACGGCAATCAATGGAGTGGCGCCACACCCACTCCCCTACCAAGAAAAAGTTTAAAGCCATACCCTCAGCCGGTAAAGTCATGGTTACAGTCTTCTGGGACGCTGAAGGGGTTGTTCTCTTCGATGTCCTTCCCCATGGTCAAACGATCAACTCTGAAGTGTATTGTGCTACTCTTCAGAAATTGAAGAAACGACTTCAGCGTGTTCGTAGGCACAAAAATCTGAACGAACTTCTCCTTCTTCATGACAACGCAAGACCTCACACAAGTCTTCGCACCCGAGAGGAGCTCACAAAACTTCAGTAGACTGTTCTTCCTCATGCACCCTACAGCCCCGATCTCGCACCATCGGATTTCCATATGTTTGGCCCAATGAAGGACGCAATCCGTGGGAGGCACTACGCGGATGATGAAGAAGTTATTGATGCAGTACGACGTTGGCTCCGACATCGACCAGTGGAATGGTACTGTGCAGGCATACAGGCCCTCATTTCAAGGTGGCGTAAGGCCGTAGCATTGAATGGAGATTACGTTGAAAAATAGTGTTGTGTAGCTAAAAGATTGGGGAATAACCTGGTGTATTTCAATGCTGAATAAAACAACCCCTGTTTCAGAAAAAAATGTGTTGCATTACTTATTGAACTGCCCTCGTATTAACTGGGTTCTTTATTCATAAGAATAGACAATCACTTAACTCAAGATAGCCCAGGTATTGTGGTGCAAGCTATCCGTAGTTGGCCACGTTAGCATCACTGCCGGTGAAGTACAAGTACGCTATGTACGCTACTCTGGTGGCTATGTGGAGCTTGCGACTGGTGAGCGACTGGGCTGCGCTGACGTCTCGGTGACTCACTGGATGACACACCGGAACTCAATGGGCCTCCGGTCCGCGGCGGCGATCTCAATACTGGCGGCCGAGAGGGCGTTGGCGGCACGTCTCTTGTGAGTCTGTCTTTGGCCTCTATCGACCTCTCGCAGCCTGGTGTCGGGGGGACAGCTTACGCCAGCGAAGGCTCACAGACGTATAACACTGGCCGCGAGTGTGTTGACTAGGGCGGCCTTGGCGGCAGAGCGGGCAGCAGCCTCGTGTGCCTGTGTGTCTTCTGTCTGGCTGCCTCTGGCCCACCACCGGGCAGACACACGAGTGCCGCACCTCGCCCCGGCGGCCGACGTCACAACCGTCCGGGAAACCTCCGCCTTCGCACCGCCCACGGGAGAGGGCCGGTAGCGGCCACCAGTGGCGGACGTTAAGTAGTCGGCACACGGACCGTGCTGCCGAACGTTAACGTTGAGCGTGCCAAGTTCAACGTGCTGCTGAACGCTCAGGAACGATGCGACTTGTGCATACGGTACGTGGGCCCCGACGTGGTATACGCGATCGCAACGCACTCCAGCGGCAGTTGAGGGATGTTTCTAGTTCGTAAATCACACTGTTTACTCAACGGGCGCGCGTAAAATTCCCACGTTAGCTCCATTAAAACGCACATTTCCTCCATCGTCCACGAAAAGGAAAGTACCGTGTCCAATCAATAAGGACAGAGGTTTGTAAAAGTTTCGTTACAAGCAGTGCGGTACAAATTTGGAATGCTTCTCCGCATAAGATAAACAGTATTTCATCATTCCCAAGGTCAGTCTTACTTGATCACTGTTCTACCCAGTAGCAGAATCTTTGCAAAATGTGAATTACGAAGCGTAAAAGAAACAGGAGCAAAATATCTTTATACAAGTGGCGCAAGCTGCCCTGTAGATTAAGCCAATCAAACAAAGTAACCCCTCAAAAGAAAAAGGTGAACTTAAATTTACATAACACCAAATATTATACCATATACTTATATTAAACTGAACCTAATAAAAACTCGAATGTTGGGAAAAGCCGGACGTTGTGGCCGAGCGGTTCTAGGCGCTTCAGTCTGGAACTGCGCGACCGCTACGGTCGCAGGTTCGAATCCTGCCTCGGGCATGGATGTGTGTGATGTCCTTAGGTTAGTTAGGTTTAAGTAGTTGTAAGTTCTAGGGGACTGATGACCTCAGATGTTAAGCAGATGTTCAAATGGTTCAAATGGCTCTGAGCACTATGGGACTTAACTTCTGAGGTCATCAGTCCCCTAGAACTTAGAACTACTTAAACCTAACTAACCTAAAGACATCACCCACATCCATGCCCGAGGCAGGATTCGAACCTGCGACCGTAGCGGTCGCGCTGTTCCAGACTGTAGCGCCTAGAGCCGCTCGGCCACTCCGGTCGGCTAAGCAGATGTTAAGTCCCATAGTGCTCAGAGCCATTTCAACCATTTTGTTGGGAAAAAAAAATTTGGTGGAGTTAAGACGCGAACCACCGCCCCAACGAAGAACTCAATAGTGAACAGTGACGCTACTCATTCCGCTTGTTTTTTTTAAAAAAAATGTTGTGTCCAACGCAATGCCCCAATCACTTTTTTTTTTAGCGCGTGCACGATCTGATCTGTCGATTGCTAGATGAATACTCGATGAAATTAATGCCGGCGATCTGGGTGGTTGTTCAAATGGTTCAAATGGCACTATGGGACTTAACTGCTGAGGTCATCAGTCCCATAGAACTTAGAACTACTCCAACTAACCTAAGGACATCACACACACCCATGTGCGAAGCAGGATTCGAACCTGCGACCGTAGAGGCTGGTTGATCATTCGCTCATAATTGTTGACCATATTGTTTAAACCGATTGCGAACAATTGTGGCCTGGTGACATAGCGCATTGTCATCCATAAAAATTTCACCGTTGTTAGCGCTCCAAATAGCCTGAAAGTAGCCGAATATGACCATCTCCAGTCTGTAGAACGTTCAGTTCAACCAGAGGACCCAGCCTGTTGCGAGTAAACACAGCCCACACCATTACGGACCCACCATCAGCCTCCACAGTCCCACTTGGGCCCTCGCCTTCGAAGGGTCTGCGTCACACTCGAACCCTACCATCAGCTGTTACTGAATGAAATCGGGACTCATCTGAACAGGCCACGGTTTTCCACTAGTCTAGGGTCCAACCGATATGGCCACCAGCCCAGTCGAGGCGCTGCAGCCGATGTCGCGTCGATCTTCTGCTGCCATAGTCCATTATCGCCAAATTTCGTAAAACTCTCCTAACGGATGTGTTGTTCATTCGCCCCACATTGATTTTTGCGATTACTTCACACAGTGTTGCTTGTCTGTTGTTGTTGTTGTTGTTGTGGTCTTCAGTCCTGAGACTGGTTTGATGCAGCTCTCCATGCTACTCTATCCTGTGCAAGCTTCTTCATCTCCCAGTACCTACTGCAACCTACATCCTTCTGAATCTGCTTAGTGTATTCATCTCTTGGTCTCCCTCTACGATTTTTACCCTCCACGCTGCCCTCCAATGCTAAATTTGTGATCCCTTGATGCCTCAAAACATGTCCTACCAACCGATCCCTTCTTCTAGTCAAGTTGTGCCACAAACTTCTCTTCTCCCCAATCCTATTCAATACCTCCTCATTAGTTACGTGATCTACCCACCTTATCTTCAGCATTCTTCTGTAGCACCACATTTCGAAAGCTTCTATTCTCTTCTTGTCCACACTAGTTATCGTCCATGTTTCACTTCCATACCTGGCTACACTCCATACAAATACTTTCAGAAACGACTTCCTGGCACTTAAATCTATACTCGATGTTAACAAATTTCTCTTCTTGAGAAACGCTTTCCTTGCCATTGCCAGTCTACATTATATATCCTCTCTACTTCGACCATCATCAGTTATTTTACTCCCTAAATAGCAAAACTCCTTTACTACTTTAAGTGTCTCATTTCCTAATCTAATTCCCTCAGCATCACCCGATTTAATTTGACTACATTCCATTATCCTCGTTTTGCTTTTGTTGATGTTCATCTTATATCCTCCTTTCAAGACACTGTCCATTCCGTTCAACTGCTCTTCCAAGTCCTTTGCTGTCTCTGACACAATTACAATGGCATCGGAGAACCTCAAAGTTTTTACTTCTTCTCCATGAATTTTAATACCTACTCCGTATTTTTCTTTTGTTTCCTTTACTGCTTGCTCAATATACAGATTGAATAACATCGGGGAGAGGCTACAACCCTGTCTCACTCCTTTCCCAACCACTGCTTCCCTTTCATGCCGCTCGACTCTTTTAACTGCCATCTGGTTTCTGTACAAATTGTAAATAGCCTTTCGCTCCTTGTATTTTACCCCTGCCACCTTCAGAATTTGAAAGAGAGTATTCCAGTCAACATTGTCAAAAGCTTTCTCTAAGTCTACAAATGCTAGAAACGTAGGTTTGCCTTTCCTTAATCTTTCTTCTAAGATAAGTCGTAAGGTTAGTATTGCCTCACGTGTTCCAACATTTCTACGGAATCCAAACTGATCTTCCCCGAGGTCCGCTTCTACCAGTTTTTCCATTCGTCTGTAAAGAATTCGCGTTAGTATTTTGCAGCTGTGACTTATTAAACTGATAGTTCGGTAATTTTCACATCTGTCAACACCTGCTTTCTTTGGGATTGGAATTATTATATTCTTCTTGAAGTCTGTGGGTATTTCGCCTGTCTCATACATCTTGCTCACCAGATGGTAGAGTTTTGTCATGACTGGCTCTCCCAAGGCCATCAGTAGTTCTAATGGAATGTTGTCTACTCCCGGGGCCTTGTCTGTTTCCACTGACAAACTCTACAGAAACGCCGCTGCTCTCGCTCGTTAACAGGGAACTTCGTTTTGACCTAACCTGCGTTGTCCGTACTGAGAGGTGATGCCCGAAACTTGGTATTCTCGGCAAACTTGTGACACTGTGTATATCGTATTGAATGCCCTGAAGATTTCCGTAATGGAATTTTCCATGCGCCTAGCTTCAGCTGCCATTCTGTGTCCAAAGTCTGTGAATTCCTACCGTCGGCCATAATCACGTCGGTAAGTTTACCACAGTAACCACCCGAGTACGAATGACAGCACCGCCAGTGCACTGCCCTTTAATACCCCATGTACGCGACACTAACGTCATCTGTGTGTGTGAATACCGTTATCTCGAGACTTCTGTCACGTCAGTGTAGGTGCTACTTTCACGCAATAGAACGCGGTGGCACCGTCACCGGAAAAGAGCCTGTGTTAGCGGTACGTGGTATTTCAGTAGACTGCGACGAACAGTGGAGCTCTGATTGTAAGCCGAAGCACTCGGTCACTCTGCCCACCCGAGTGCCTCTCGAAGGTGAACGCGTTTGGACGCTGGGGGGCCAGTTCGCCCAGCTCGCTCGCTTTCACGGTCAGCGGTGGAATGAAGCGTAGAGGTGGGAACTGGCTGCTGGCTCTGACGGCGGCCGCGGGGGGCGGGGAGGGGGGCCCAAAGATAGGAGCAACAAGAAGGGCAGGAGAGGGGAGGCCGCCGCCGTGACCTTGGGGAGGCAATTTGGCTTTCAAAACGCGCCGCTAACTGGAACGCACGGCGGCGGCAGCAGCAGGCAGGGCCTACCTAGCTGGGCGCGCGTTTCACTTTCTGGACGCCGCCGCTGCTGCCTGCACAGTACAGCCAGTGTCTCTGTGCCGTCCGACCGCCACCTCTGCAGGTTTCACTGCTTCGCCAGACGGAAGCTCACATATAGCCGGCGCGGCGCCTCACCGACATTGCTCCTCTTTCGCGCGGTCGTAATACGTACTGACACTCACGGATGCTGCCCTATATACAGGGTGGTCCATTGATCGTGACCGGGCTAAATATCTCACTAAATAAGCGTCAAACGAAAAAAACTACAAAGAACGAAACTTGTCTAGCTTGAAGGGGGAAACCAGAAGGCGCTATGGTTGGCCCGCTAGATGGCGCTGCCATAGGCCAAACGGATCGCGCAATTTGTCTGCTACTGAAGTGCGGATTAGCCGCGACAGCAGCTAAAACACCTACTTGGGCGTCATCATTTGTTCCAGGTCGTGGTTGACGTTTCACATGTGGCTGTACAGTTCCTGTTTCCTTAAATAACGTAACTATCCGGCGAACGGTCCGGACACTTGAATGACGTCATCCAGGATACCGAGCAGCATACATAACACACGCCCGTTGGGCGTTTTGATCACAATAGCCATACATCAGCATGATATCGATCTTTTCCGCAATCGGTAAACGGTCCATTTTTAACATGGGTAATGTATCACGAAGCATACGTTTGTGACTATTACAGCGCCATCTATCACAAAGCGAAAAAAGTGGTCCAACTAAAACATTCATATTTCTTTCGTACTACACGAATGTGTAATAAAAAATGGGGTTTCCTATTTTCAAAAAAACGCGGTTGATATCCGTTTGACCTATGGCAGCACCATCTAGCGGGCCAACCATAGCGCCATCTGGTTTCTCCCTTCAAGCTAGACGAGTTTCGTTATTTGTAGTTTTTTCGTTTGATGCTTATTTCGTGAGATATTTGGCCCGGTCACTATCAATGGGCCACCATGTATACGATGCTCTCCTAAGCATTTTGAAGGAATCGCGGTTCACAGTTTTACGACCCTGCGGAGTACTGTGCGAGAAGGTCCAGCGTTTTATTGACACAAACCACATCGGGAAAAGTAGGTATGACCTAACTGCTAAATGAGTAGCGAATATTTTAAAAACTTGACTAGGAATACAACTATCTTTCTCAGATCTTTTAATAAGACGTCAATTATTCCGATGAACCAATCGGCTCTTGGACTTCGTGGTGTAATAAAGCTCCATAAGGAAGCTTTGCCTATCCGACCTATCATTAACTCCAGCAATGGTCCAGGTGTTTAACTTGAGAAACACTTGGCTGAATATCTGAATAGGAATTTCAAGCATCTGGTAAATTTTAGTATCTCAAATAGAGAGCAATTGATTAGCAAACTTTTAGTCTTTACAATCCCAAAGGGTACTTCACTGGTTGCATTTGATGTAAAAAATATGTATGCAAGCATCCCAACCGATCAGCTCCACGAAATAATTAGTGAAAATTTAAAGAAAAATAGTGGCAGACCATTAGAAGAGATAGAAGAGGTATTGCAGCTTCTCAAATTGGTATTAGGTTATAACTATGTTAAATTTGGGGATAGTACATACATCCAAAAACAGGGCTTGGCAATGGGATCTCCACTGCCTTATTGCCTTGTCAACATTTTATGACGTTTTTTGAGCATAATATGATGGCCGACTTAAGCAGGTACTCTGAAAGGATAATTTTTTGGGCTAGATATGTGAATGACATAATTTTGCTGTATAACGATTCTTTCCAGGATTGTAACGCTTTCCTAGGTGAACTAAACAAAATACGCGAAAGGATCCAATTTACTGTGAAACAGAGCATTACTGGCGCCCTTCCCTTCTTGGATCTATTGGTCAAAATCAATGGGAACTCGGTTAATTTTGATATTTTCAGAAAGCCCACCACTTCTGACGTCGCGATACATAGACCGTCTAATGATCCTTTGCAAATTCAAAAAGGCCACATTCAGGGCTTTACTACACAGGATGCATACGGTCCCATTATCTCAAGAAGCCAGGGATCGGAAATTTAAGGTAATACAGTTTATCACCTTTTCGAATGGATACGACGCAGATTTTGTAGGGAAGATTAACAGGGGTGTATTACGGAAGATAAACATGAAGCCTAACACCGCTCGCACCCCACTCACACCCGGAACATTCACTTCCCTACAGACACCAAATAGCGGATTAGCTATTGGGCGTAAATTCCACAAGATGCCTTTCTATGGTAACATTTCAAGCAGAATCGGCAAATGCTTAAGTTGGAATAAATCCGGCTTTTTATATTCCTAAAAACAATGGACAGAAGTTCAGGCACAAGGAGGCTGCAACAAGGAATAGTTTCAAGTCGTCGGGGGCATACAGTATCGCCTGTGATGGTTGTGATGCGGAGTACGAGGTGTGGCTAGAAAAAAACCGGACTAGTACTGGTGAAACAATAAAACGAATGCAATAAGGCTGAAAGTCGCGTGGCCTGTCACGTGACTCTCGCTCCGCCTACTGCTGGAGTTTCATCTGCCTCCTGCACTCAGTCTGCCCGTGGCGTCTGTTTTAAGTAGTTGACGTTTTGTCTGTGCGTCGGAAAATGTTGAGTGTACAGAAAGAACAGCGTGTTAACATCAAATTTTGTTTCAAACTAGGAAAATCTGCAAGTGAAACGTTTGTAATGTTACAACAAGTGTACGGCGATGATTGTTTATCGCGAACACAAGTGTTTGAGTGGTTTAAACGATTTAAAGATGGCCGCGAAGACACCAGTGATGACACTCGCACTGGCAGACCATTGTCAGCAAAAACTGATGCAAACATTGAAAAAATCGGTAAACCTGTTCGACACTTTCCTTGTCAACTCCTGTTAACTCAGACACTGCTCTGATTGTTAAACGGCGATCTTGTCGAACAAGTTTACCGATTTTTTCAATGTTTGCATCAGTTTTTGCTGACAATGGTCTGCCAGTGCGAGTGTCATCACTGGTGTCTTCGCGGTCATCTTTAAATCGTTTAAACCAGTCAAACACTTGTGTTCGCGATAAACAATCATCGCCGTACACTTGTTGTAACATTACAAACGTCTCACTTGCAGATTTTCCTAGTTTGAAACAAAATTTGATGTTAACACGCTGTTCTTTCTGTACACTCAACATTTTCCGACGCACAGACAAAACGTCAACTACTTAAAACAGACGCCACGGGCAGACTGAGTGCAGGAGGCAGATGAAACTCGAGCAGTAGGCGGAGCGAGAGTCACGTGACAGGCCACGCGACTTTCAGCCTTATTGCATTCGTTTTATTGTTTCACCAGTACTAGTCCGGTTTTTTTCTAGCCACACCTCGTACATAGGCCAGACAGGAAGAAGTTTTGAGAGCCGCTTTAAGGAGCGCATCAGCGAGCCAGGCTCACAATCGACCGTAGGTGAGCATTTGCGGGAAACGGGTCACCATATCACCGGTATCCAGAATAACATGCGGGTGCTACACTTAGAAAATAAGGGCAACACTCTTAACGTTTTGGAAGAGGTTGAAATCTTCAGTGTTCTGAAGGAATCCCCTCGCTCCTCACTTAAGGCGAGCCGGAGGTGGTCAAATCCAAAAAATTACGATTTTTTCTTTTGCAACCGAAAATTAATTGGAACATTCCTCTTTAATGTAAACTTTGAATTATTGTTCTACTCGCCCGAGAAGTGGAGCTATTACCATTTTCCCCCACGCCTGCAGAGGAAATGGGCGGCCGCTGAATGCATCTAACATCCTCTGGCGACTTCCTGGCGAACTGCTTGGGATTTTCTCGGCCTCTTACGCATACAGCGTCTTAAGTTACGCATACAGCGAGTGTGCAAGGGTTGGCTACATTGTTTTCTGTGACAAATGAAGCGCTAAGAGCGCGGAACATCGTCTCTTTGCTGTTTACCGTTTCGGCTTCGAAGGCTCAAACACACTTTGGGTTCAAGTAAGCTCAGTGATGGAAAGACAATAGGAGGGAGAGGCAGGCTTACTGATGAGGTGATTAAACTACAGAGATACTATGGGTATGCTATAAGGCAAAATACTAGTAATGTTAGTGACATGCGAAAAGCAGTGTGGGCATTGTTCCTTCATACTGCCTCTTCCAATGAATACCCTCAACACAGCCTGTGCCCAAAAGATTCCTGGTGCAAATATAATGCAAAAAAGGACTATGATCACAAACATGGTTTGCCGGCACCTGTGATAAATGCAATAAAACCAATTTTTCATGACTTAGCACAGCCAGAATTGTTAGACAAATGTCTACACGGAAAGACGCAGAATCCTAATGATAGCGAAAACAATTTGATTTGGAAAGTGATTCCTAAAAGGGTGTTTGTAAGCATAAAAACACTGCACTTTGGCATTTATGATGCAATAGCAACCTACAACCAAGGGAACAGTGTGAAGTGTGAAGTTCTGAAGGCATTAGGATTTACAGCTGGGGTGAACACTGTACGAGCACTAAGAAATATTGATAGTGAAAGGATAAGAGGAGCAGAAAGAAGAGAAAGGCATGTGAAGTATGATGGAACAACAGGCCAGAAAAGAAGAGGAAGCTTTTGGAGGATGAAGAAGAAGACCCTCATAATCCATCCTATAGTGCAGGAATGTATTGAGAAACTTTGATAGCCATTTCCCGTAAATTAGAATTTTTCGAATATAAGGAACATTTTCTCAAAATCCACTCAAGCTAGAGAGATGAAATTTTTATACAGCACTCCTAGTGGTCAAACTTACATTGTAACACAGCCATTTGGCAATATGTTCAGTAGTTTCATTTCAGTTTAATTATAAAGCAATTATTTGTAAAAAAATTTGGGTGATTAATAAAAAAAATAATTGGAAGGAAACTAGAAAAGATACTCCAAAATCCCTCTGTCATAACTGCAATACTAAACCACTCTATATGTAAAAAAAAATTCAAATTTTTCTATTTGGTAGTTTATTCATAAATGTTCCTCAAACTTAGTGATTTTAACATGGGCAGCATAGGCACCTCCGGCTCCCCTTAATGCCCAGACCTGTCTGAGGCACAAGGGTCTTGATTACTTAAACGGGTAGCCTTCCCCTATAGCTTCTTTGTTAGTAGATTCTGTCCAATATATTGTTATGCGTACTCCGGGCCTTACGCATTCAGAACCACCACATTTATTATTCATATGGTTTTAACTAACTGTCCATTTTTTATATTGGCCACCTAGTATGGTATTAGACTTTTTAAGAAAATAGACATAAGGAATTATTTATCAAATGTTCAGTTCCACCCACTCTTCACACCTTGTACACGTCATCCGGCCTCTGGCGATTCTCGCGCCACTGCGTGAGCGCTTTCCGGGTTTCGGCCAGACAGTCAGGCCGTGTCCACTGCCGCGCCACTCCTCTCAACTTGCACGGTATGTTCTGATATGTTTAATGGCTCTACTTCCGCCGTTTGTTCATGCTAATGTTCCGCTCTTCGTCGTTCGTGTTTAGGGGAGTTTTATCAGCATCGTATTTTATTTTTATTTTCTACGTCATGGCCGCTCCCGTCATTAAAAAAAAAAATTAAAAAAGATTTTTAAATTTTAACTACCGCTTTCACCAGACGACAGTAGGGTCTATAATGGGCGTGAATGGTGGGGAGTCGCTACAGGGCAATGTTCAACGTTACTGTGTTATAAATAGTATATGTGAGTACTTTCTTGTTTTATTCAAAAAATTGTCTATTTAAAAGTTTAATTTACACCTCAGAATTGGGGGATCGAATAGTTTATATGAGCTCTTTTTATATTCTTTTTTGTACAGATTGCCTGAGGATGCACCGGTAAGTGGTGTGAAACCGGTCGCAGATTAAATAAAAATCATTCATACAGCCATTGCGGGATTTTTTTTTTTAAAAGAAACTGTGGTGATTTTGTGGTCGAACAAAAATAAGAGAGGTCGAAAAGCAGGAAAGGTAAATTCTCTGGAAAATGTTCGCATCGCTTTTTTCCGAATAAATATGGACAAAAAAAGACGGTCGAGAGAGATGTGCAAAGAAACAGAAAAAATAGCGGACGCCTTTATGAGGAGAAGGATGAAATTTTATGGACGTATCCTCAGGATGAACAGAGCATGCTCACGAGGCAAATGTTCGAGATGGCAAAACTCGAAAAAAACAAGCAAAATGGTTCATTAGAACAGAAGACGATATCAAAGAAGTGGACATCACTCAAGATAATATAATTAAGCGAGAATAGTTCAGGAACAGTGTGAACACTTGAAGAAAAACGCGTAGATAAGAGAATTGGAGATAAATGGTCGGAAAACGCCCGTATGACGAGAATTTGGGAAGAAAGGAGGAATAGAAAAAATCACGAATACTCGAGTTCAAACGCCCTCTTGAAAGAGAATATTCGAAAAAAGATTAGTGAAAACGATAATCGAGGTGGTACATTCGTAGCCGGGAATTTGTCAACGTGTTATAAGCATGCAATTATCTGTGTGGGGAACAGTGCCGGCGTTACAACTACTACACTGGCAGGACATGAAAGGAGTCGCAGCCTGGAAGTTTCCAACTTTGCTGAAAATGCTCTGAACGACTACTCCCTAGAGTAAATAAAGGCAGAAAACTAGCACTACTTGAAATTAAGGCTATCAGTAAACACGTCTCAGACTGTGACACTAGCCCTTAATGATAAATGCAGTTACGTTTTCACCCCTGCTACGCTAGCAGCAAGCAGGTGATATTTTTCTCACCATTAGTTACCGTGCTTGTTAGAAACAAGATAACCGTTCCCCGCACTCACTCCTTTGACACCTTCCCCCCTCCCCCTCTTCCCTCCCCCATTTTTTAGTTGTTCGTCACACACACCAGTCATCCCGTCAATACGGCGTGGTCGTCTATGCCGCAGCCTCCCAAAAAGGAGGCTACTACCATGTTATAAAGTGGCGATGTCAAAGTCTTGCCTCCTCCCCCTTCCTTCCTCCCTCCCTCCCTCCCTGGGTAAAATTCTGTGGACGACGATAACCTGTGCCACGTGTGTGAACTCTTTTGGCATTTACATCGTTAACTTTTAAGGGGCTCCGGAACGCCCTATACTTGCAATGTTAAAATAACGCTTATAAATTACATCTTTCCTCACAAAGTATTTGAGGTAGGAAGTTGAACTTTTTACAGATTATTTATTAGAATATGGGCTACAACTTAACACAGGGATTTTACAAAATTTTAGTTCAGTTATTAAAGATGATTTTTTTTCAATTGTAATGAAAATTCACAACATTTTTTTGCAATTTTTTATTTATATATTCAAAAATATACAGTTTTTTGGAAAAAGGCTGTGTTAAATTATGCAGAAGGTACTGTGTAACATTTACTGAAAGTGTGAAACAAATATGTTTGGAAGATCCTTAGAAAACATGTAATTAGTATGAGAAAATAAAAGTTTTGGGAATCGAGCGACAAAGATTGGATTAACTTTTTAGTGCATTCCAGGTCCATAGGATGGATTATCTTCATCCTCTGCAAACTCCTCCTCCAGCTTCCTCTTGTTCCTCCTCCTGTTTACTCTTGCTTGTATTTCTATACTCTTTACAGCCCTGTCTGCAGCCCGAAGGCGTTCCTTGTGTAAAGCAAGCATCGCTCGTACCATGTTAGAACCTATCTTCATTCCCATATTTCTAAATACCTTGCACCTTACAATGTTGCCATCATTGAAAGTCGCAACAGCATCGTACACACCAAAGTGAAGTGTTTCTATTCCAACAAATACAGTCTTGGGGATTCTCGACCATATAACACTATTTACACTTTCATTGGGGTTTTGAGTTTTTCCGTGAATACACTTTTTCAACAGTTCAGGTGCAGCTAAGTCTCTGAAAATAGGTTTTATCACCTCCATTACTGCATGAGGCAGACTATGCTTATGAGTGTACACTTCACCAGTTAGCAATCCTTTGTTATATTTACACCAACTGTCTTCCTCTTTGGGACACAAGCTATGTTGGGGATTTTCATCGTCTTTATTGTTTACAGTAATAACACATACCTTTGGCTTTCCAACATTTCTCCTTTTCTTAAAAGCCTTCAGAGGATTTCTAATAACTTTACTTTTACTCATTATTATACTTCAACAAAACAGAGACTCAAGAAACAGAATTAATTACGAATATTTTCGAGATAACGACAGAGTAAATAAACATGAAACAATCGACAATCACACCAGCCATATGTATTGAACCATCACAGGTTAGCCACAACACATACTTTATCTCACATCACTAAAATGTACCTGATGAACACGGACGTTAATAATAACACCATTTGACAGCAGTTTAACAGCGCCACAGTGGGTCACGCCCATGTAGAACACATTTCAAAAAAAATTTAAAAATAGTTGTAGTCTTCGGAATTGAATAAATTATATATCTATTAAAGGGTAATAGTCTGCAGATTCAGAAAACGCAAAAACGTAAAAATTGAACTTTTCATGATTTTGAGCCTTTCCGGAGCCCCTTAAGCTTTGAGTGTAACGTAAGGTAGCGTTTCCTTCTTCATAGCTTTTTCATGTATTTAAATATCTTTGCATTTTTCGTAACACAGGTTTGTTTTTCGGCTTTTGCAGCTTGCCGGAACCGTACTGTCGATCAGGAGCTGGTGTTTCGTGGTCCTGCTCCTTCTCTTTTTGTTCTACTGATATGATGTATTATTGCAAAAAGCACTGAATTTGTCGGCTAAAATTTCTGTAAGGAAGGCAGACGTCTTATTGGCTTGTAATTTCCGGTTACTGCACCAGTAGCTGGGTCCTTCTGTATTAAATACAGTTGTTGGCGATTCGCCGATATTTGCTGTCTGCAAAATTGCGTCAAACACTTTGGCCTTGTTCACATGCGTGCTGGTTAGATATGTGTGCCAGAAACCTGGCAGTTGATCGTTGCCAGAATGTGTCCAGTTCTTGACTTTCTTCATTCTTTTGTCAACCATTCCGGACGTTACCTCCAGCTGTTGCGTTCTAGTCTCACAACGTTTGTTTTCAAATGGCTCTGAGCACTATGGGACTTACATCTGAGGCCATGAGTCCCCTAGAACTTAGAACTACTTAAACCTAACTAAGCTAAGGACATCACACACATGCGTGCCCGAGGCAGGATTCGAACCTGCGACCGTAGCGATCTCGCGGTTCTAGACTGAATCGCCTAAAACCGCTCGGCCACACCAGTCGGCGACATTTATTTTCAAAGACCTTTACCTACCCAGCAATTATGTTATAATCTTTCTCACTTTTCCAGAGATGTTTGCACAATTAAGTTGTTGCACCTTTCTTTGGTATTTAAACTTTTGTGTCAGTTTTTTGATTCCGGCTGTAATAGAACTGTGTGTGGTTGGATTGGAAAGTTTCGATTTTTACTTTAGTAGATGATCCTGCCCCCGTATCTTTCGATTTTCCTACCTGTTGAAGTTATTTTTTGCTTCACAATTTCTAAAGCTTCATTTTTTTCTCGCATTCAGTCAATACTTCATCAGATAGTCTTTGGCGTTGTGCTTCTTGATTTTATGCTCTTTCCTGTTGTTCGAGCTACTTGCATCAGATACCAAGATTTTGATCTTCACTTCCAGCCAAACTTTGCCCTTTAGTTTCGAGTCGATTTTCTGACAGGTATTCATTATAGTAACCCCAGATCTTCTGCTACTGTTTCTCCTGTACTGTAGGCGAACCGGTTCATTTCTTGGGTCGTTGTTGTTTGGACTGTTTATCAGTGGAGCCTGTTGTTTTTTGTGGACTGGTTTCAAAGTTGGTAGTCGTTAACTTTCTGCGTTAGATGACACACGAAACAGAGTTTTGTATTTAAGTTGTTGTGTTTGACTCAGTTTCCCAGGCTTTTCGTCTGTGACTTCCTGTTCATACCGCATTATTCCTAAATTTTCTCCAGGTTTAAGTTTTATGGTGATTGAAGATGTGGTGCCAAAACAGATTGCTATACTTGGTTTTCACAAGTTTTCCGAATTTCTTGCCGGCCGGTGTGGCCGTGCGGTTCTAGGCGCTTCAGTCTGGAACCGCGTGACCGCTACGGTCGCAGGTTCGAATCCTGCCTCGGGCATGGATGTGTGTGATGTCGTTAGGTTAGTTAGGTTTAAGTAGTTCTAAGTTCTAGGGGAACGATGACCGCAGATGTTAAGTCCCATAGTGCTCAGAGCCATTTGAACAATTTTTTTTAACCGAATTTCTTCGATTTCCACTGAAATGAAGTGCCACTCGAGGTAGCGAAATATGGGTGTCTGTCACAGACACGATAAGCGAGTTGTGATGGCAATGATTAAAACGAAGTCGTTTTTCCTTGCGGCGAAATCTTTTCACGAAATTTCTGTCACCACCTTCTTCCTATGAACGTGAAAATATTTTACTGTTGACAGCCTACATTGGAAGAAATGATCGTCATAATAAAATAAAACAGAGATAGTACAGAAAGATTTAAATGTTTATTTTCTGCGCGCGTTGTTGGAAAGTGAAACGGTAGAGAAATAGTCGCAAGGTGTTTCGAAGTAGCGTCTGGCACTTACTTAAGTGTCAATTGCAGAGTAGTGTTGTAGATGTAGATGTAGAGGGCGCGACTTGTGATAAATCGTGTCTGATCAGCTGGTCGCGGTTCCGTTACTGGGATATTCCTGCTTCCAGAGCTGGTACCTGCGCTATTGATAGGCGCGTTTCCGAGGTCCAGACCTGCAACAGCATTTCGCCACTTTGCAGTTCTCTGTGAGGCCGTGTTTCCGAGCTTTCGCGTTCTGTTGCTGCAACCGCTGGCTGGGGTGCTCAGCAGTTGCCGCGCTCCTTTCTATCCTAGGCGACGAGCGAGCCGGTACGACTTGCCTTCTGGTTGGCTGCTCAGTTGTTTCAAATGGGTTATCATTATTATTATTTTCGATTATTCCCATTTAAAGAGAGCGTTTGAACTTGAATTCCTTTATGTTGGGCCGGCCGGAGTGGCCGAGCGGTTCTAGGCGCTACAGTCTGGAACTGCACGACCGCTACAGTCGCAGGTTCGAATCCTGCCTCGGGCATGAATGTGTGTGATGTCCTAGGTTAGTTTGGTTTAAGTAGTTCTAAATTCTAGGGGACTGATGACTTCAGAAGTTAACCAGAGCCATTTGAACCACTTTTGAACCTTTATGATAATTGTTTATGTTTTTTCTGCGCCCAAATTTTCTTCATGTGTTCACTGTGTTGTTTCTTTCGCTCCGCTGTCCATTTGCATCCTGGTCTCTTCTGTGTTGTGGTGTCAAATTTATGTTTTTTGATGATGTTCCTGAATTCAGTTGTATTTTCTGCATCGTTTACTGTTATTTGTGCTTGTCTGAGGTCCTCTTCAACTTCTTTTAACCATTTTGTTTATCCCCTGTCTGAGTTGATGACTTTAAGAATTCGCTTTGAAATTCTGTTTTCATTCATCGTGTGGATATGTCCGTAGAACTGCATTCTTCTTTTCCTTATTGTATCTGTAATCTTGTCTGTGTAATTATATAATTCTGATGTTGGTCTCTTCTTCCAGGTTCCTTGCTCTTGTATTGGGCCAAAAATTTTCCTGAGAATTTTCCTTTCTTGTTTCTCTAGTTCTTTGATTTTAGTTTCCGAACCTATTTGTGTTGTTTCAGATGCATACAGTGCCTCCGGAAGTACGACAGCGCTTTAGTGCCTCAATTTTGCGTTAATGGATATGGACTTTTTGTTATAATAGTTCCACGTGAGTTTATATGCTTCCTGTAGTGTTTTTATTCTTTCCTCATTGGCCTTTACGTTGATCCCTGATGGCTGGATGATTTCTCCCAGGTATTTAAAATGTGGCACTTGAACGTTTTCCCCATGGGTTGTCACAATAGGCAATTTGTCTTGTGGCACTGTGTGTATTGGGTTTTCTCAAACGAAATTTGCAGGCCAGTTCTTTGTGCAATTTCGTGTAACTTCTCTATGGCGTTTATAGTGGCTTCTTTTCTATTATTTCTGAGGATTGCAAGGTCATCTGCAAAAGCTGAACACTTCACATTGAATCTGTTATCTTTTCTAATGCCAATTTGGATTACTTTTACTTCTTTTTCCCATGTCCTGATAATTTTTTCAAGAACGATATTAAAGAGTAATGGTGAAAGTCCGTCACCCTGTCGCACTCCAGTTTGGATTTCAAATGACCGACCAGGTACCACTTACCTTCTGGTTGGCTGCTCAGTTGTTTCAAATGGGTTGTCATTATTATTATTATTATTATTATTATTATTATTAAAATCCTTGCCACAGGTGGTAATTCAGAAGTAGATGCGACAGCGATTTGTATGACGGAGGGCAATACGAACCGTCGTCGCCCCCCCCCCCGCCCACTCTCATAACCTAACCGCGGACACGCACACCTGGTTCCGACAGTGATTGTCACTGCAGTGCCGGTCGGCTCCCTTTGACGGCGGCTAACCACGCTGCCTCACAGGCGGGCAGGCGGTTCTGGGAACAGCAGGGCCACGTAAACGGCGGCGCACGCCCTTGCAGGGGCGGAACGCCTGCTCTGCACGGCAGATGAGGCAGCGGTTAGTGTGCTGCCCGCCGGGTCAGCTGCGAAGCGTTTCGTCAGTCAGAGTTGCTGCCGTGTAGACTTGGCCACTGTTTCTATGTTTCGATACAGTGTATCGATACCTGGAACTGTTTCAGTGTTTCGGAACGGCTATGGTTCACTGTTTCGAAACAGTGGTGTTTCATTCCGCCCCTGTCTCGGATCTCGAGCCAGACACAGAAACTGTATCGTTGTTTCGAAATAAGACTGTTTCAGTCCACCTGTGCCTGGAACGGACTAATTGTATCGAAACAGTGATGTTTCATTCCGCTCTGTGTCGGACGAGATTCGGGCTCGGCACAGGTACTGAAACACAACATACCACTTCATGAAACACTTTCAAGAGTGTCGAAATCTTTTGACAAGCAATAGCATGAAGCTTAAGATATCCGAAAATAAAGCTTCGTTTCTAGCTGACTGTCCTATTCCGAAATGGCGTAACATCTGCTTTATAAACACTAACCAAACAATAAAACAACGCATACTATTCACATTCAAAATAATAAATATGTGAAAATCATTCAGTTAAATTACACTTTTTTTATAACATACGCTTCTCTGTTCATGTACAGAAATCCTATTAAGAAACGCAAGTAAGACTACAACATTTTAAATATAAAAAGGCGTAGAGTGACAGTTATTAGTCACATAAATTTGATGTAGGTATAATTGCAAGCAATCTGTTTGACATATCACTGATAGTGTAATGGTGAACGGAAAGCATCGTAAATTTATAGTAACGGTTCGAAACACCTTGAAAAAATTTTTTCTGTTATTTATTCGAATTATTTTGTGTTATTTGTGAGTCTATAGTCACTGTGCCTATTATCCACAATGATTCCCTTTGTGTGCATGGAAATTAGTAGGATGGGTATATTAGCCATACTAATGGAATGTGGGAATCCCAGTAGCATATCCGTTGTTTCTGCAGTTTGCTCCCACCCCCAGTTCCGTTCGTGGTGGTTCTTCTGTCTTCAGATATGGCTGTCCTCAGCCAATTGAAAAGTATGAAAGTCACACAACACGAAAGCAGCGGATTTGCTGAAGGAAATACGAAACTGCCAAGACGCCTAAGTGATAGTTTCATACTTTCTACGATATGATTAGCGCTCTCGCACCTCATTTATGTTTATGTGGACATACTTATACAGTAGACATTCAAGATGATAAAATGTGTAGATGTATTAGATTACAAAACACAAAACTGTTTCACTGTTTCGAAACATTACATCGTACTGTTTCATTAATTTCGAAACAGTTACGTGTTTCAGTTTGCCCATCTCTACTGCCGTGGGAAAGAGAGTGAACGTAGGCCACAGTTATTTAAACCCTCCTCCCGGCTGTGGTCGACATTCATCCGGGCCGCTCGTTGACTGTCAATTGGAAGGTCATTCACATAGAGCACCCCGACGGAAAAGCAGCACGAATCGAAAAACGGCGTCTTCAGTTTGTCTATGTGAAGTGCACCAAAAATAAATGGAATGTACTGCCAACAATACTTACTCGATGTTTAAACAAAGCTTATAACGTGATTACGAAGGCTTTTCCGGCGTAATAATTGATAATATTCTTCTCGGGTGTGCAGCCGGATCATAACGTCATCTTGACGCAATATTTCTGCGGTCCAACTGGCCGCCATCTTCAGGTGAGAGTGCTGGTACACGATCTCGTCAGAACTGGCTTTTCAGCGCAAGCGGCGGCAGAAGACCCACAAGGCGGGCGCGAACATAGACTTACTAAATAAAAACTAGACCGCGCCTTGGCGCTGGTGTCGCGTCGCCACACTGAACGTGATGGATGCCGCCATTTGCAGGGAAACAGTGCGTAAACATGGTTCGTTCGTGTGCTGCTTTTAATTGTAACAGTAAGAATGGAAGCAAAGACGAAGACGGAAACAATGTTACATTTCACAGGTCAGTCATTTCTGGTTGTTTGTTACTTAATATTACTTGTATATAGTATTTTCATGGAGAAATAATACATCATGAGCGTTTGTTTTTGTTTAGGTTTCCCCTTACAAATGATTTTCTAAATCGGAAATGGATAGTTGCTACTCGGAGAGAGAACTTCCAACAGACAGCAAATCATTTGCTGTGCTCTCTTCATTTTGAATAGAATTGCTACATGGAAAATTATGTAAATAGACGTCAACTGAAGGACTATGCTATACCGACAGTATTTGGATTTCCAACTCATTTGAAAAAGGTATAGTGTCCTGGAAATCGTGCAATATAGGCCTGAGTTAAATAGTGTGAACACACTGTCAGTGTGTATAATTTTGAACGTTCCTTTTTCAGGTTAACAAGGCAATCAAATATATATTATGAATCAGAGGTAGGTTGTCAGGTGGTCATTATACTTCGTAAGTAAAATACACTCCTGGAAATGGAAAAAAGAACACATTGACACCGGTGTGTCAGACCCACCATACTTGCTCCGGACACTGCGAGAGGGCTGTACAAGCAATGATCACACGCACGGCACAGCGGACACACCAGGAACCGCGGTGTTGGCCGTCGAATGGCGCTAGCTGCGCAGCATTTGTGCACCGCCGCCGTCAGTGTCAGCCAGTTTGCCGTGGCATACGGAGCTCCATCGCAGTCTTTAACACTGGTAGCATGCCGCGACAGCGTGGACGTGAACCGTATGTGCAGCTGACGGACTTTGAGCGAGGGCGTATAGTGGGCATGCGGGAGGCCGGGTGGACGTACCGCCGAATTGCTCAACACGTGGGCCGTGAGGTCTCCACAGTACATCGATGTTGTCGCCAGTGGTCGGCGGAAGGTGCACGTGCCCGTCGACCTGGGACCGGACCGCAGCGACGCACGGATGCACGCCAAGACCGTAGGATCCTACGCAGTGCCGTAGGGGACCGCACCGCCACTTCCCAGCAAATTAGGGACACTGTTGCTCCTGGGGTATCGGCGAGGACCATTCGCAACCGTCTCCACGAAGCTGGGCTACGGTCCCGCACACCGTTAGGCCGTCTTCCGCTCACGCCCCAACATCGTGCAGCCCGCCTCCAGTGGTGTCGCGACAGGCGTGAATGGAGGGACGAATGGAGACGTGTCGTCTTCAGCGATGAGAGTCGCTTCTGCCTTGGTGCCAATGATGGTCGTACGCGTGTTTGGCGCCGTGCAGGTGAGCGCCACAATCAGAACTGCATACAACCGAGGCACACAGGGCCAACACCCGGCATCATGGTGTGGGGAGCGATCTCCTACACTGGCCGTACACCACTGGTGATCGTCGAGGGGACACTGAATAGTGCACGGTACATCCACACCGTCATCGAACCCATCGTTCTACCATTCCTAGACCGGCAAGGGAACTTGCTGTTCCAACAGGACAATGCACGTCCGCATGTATCCCGTGCCACCCAACGTGCTCTAGAAGGTGTAAGTCAACTACCCTGGCCAGCAAGATCTCCGGATCTGTCCCCCATTGAGCATGTTTGGGACTGGATGAAGCGTCGTCTCACGCGGTCTGCACGTCCAGCACGAACGCTGGTCCAACTGAGGCGCCAGGTGGAAATGGCATGGCAAGCCGTTCCACAGGACTACATCCAGCATCTCTACGATCGTCTCCATGGGAGAATAGCAGCCTGCATTGCTGCGAAAGGTGGATATACACTGTACTAGTGCCGACATTGTGCATGCTCTGTTGCCTGTGTCTATGTGCCTGTGGTTCTGTCAGTGTGATCATGTGATGTATCTGACCCCAGGAATGCGTCAATAAAGTTTCCCCTTCCTGGGACAATGAATTCGCGGTGTTCTTATTTCAATTTCCAGGAGTGTATTTGATCAAATGTTGCAAACTCAACTACTTTCAGTGGTGCTATCAGTGTTAAAAACTAATGTGCAAATGAAATTCCTACGGTATTTGAAGTTATATGGGTTATTACAATTAATCATTCCAAAATTCGAGTGTAGACAATACTGTGCTAAACACAAGAAAGCGTGCGAAATGTACACAGTAGTCGGCAAAAAGCAATCAGGACCTGACAGGTAAATACCGTGAATTAAATAATAATCGTACTGTCTGCTACTTTAAAAGTTTCAGGTAATTGTCTAATGCAAATAACTCGATGTAAACTCGCTCCACCTTGTCAGAAAAAAGCCTAACATTCTTAAATTTCGCGTCTCTATGCAGACGTATTTCGGAAATAAGGAAACTTCATTCATTTAAGTATACTTTTGAAATGGACTCGAATACTCAGTATTTTTTTTAAACAAAAATGTGTTTAATTTGTAAATTACAATGAAATGAACATCCTTACAGGCGTTGGATGAAAAAGTGTGCCCCGACCGGGACTCGAACCCGGGATCTCCTGCTTACATGGCAGACGCTCTATCCATCTGAGCCACCGAGGACACATGGATAGAGCGTCTGCCATGTAAGCAGGAGATCCCGGGTTCGAGTCCCGGTCGGGGCACACATTTTCATGTCCCCGTTGACGTATGTCAACGCCTGTAAGCAGCTAAGGGTGTTCATTTCATTGTAATTTCATTCTAACGAGCTGCATGGGCACCGATGGTATCTGTTCTTTTGGACATGTCTGAAAGAACAGATACCATCTTAGTAAATATATGTTTAATTTGTGCTTCAATTTGCTCTTGTTGCGTCTCATATACTTCAAATCACAACCCCAGTGCTAGGATTCATCCCTGCAAATGGCGGCTATCAGCTGCTTGAATTGGGGGACAGTTGCCTCGCTTCTCCGCTAAGGCGCGGTAGGGGCTTGGGTGCGAGAAGGTGCCGTACTGCACTCTAGCGCAAGTAAACATACCGCGCCGCCAGTGGTGGAAACAGGCGAAATCGAGATATCGCTATCAAAAATTAAAAATTATTCCGACGATCGAAACACAGACCGTTATTTTTTAATGTCTGATAACACCGGGATCCTAGTCTTACTTAAAAGGTAACCCTTGTCTCTATTAATAAGATTATCAGATAAACGAATCTGTATGGATTCTTTTAAAACACAGTCCCAATAGCAAGGTACAGGGGCAACCATTTGTGTCTCGTCATACAGCATTCTATGTCCCTCGGTGAGACAGTGCTCTGCCATTGCAGATTTCTCTGGCTGAAGCAACCGTGTGTGCCGCTGGTGCTCAACACATCGGTCCTGAATGGTCCAGATTGTCTGACCAACCCACAGTGGCAAGGGATCTTTACACACCGGACTTCCTCAGACCCAAGTCATCCTTAACAGAGCCAAGAAGCGCTCTAATCTTGGCTGGCGAACGAAAAATACTTTTGATATGATATCTTTTTAGAATTCTTCCTATTTTCGAGGAAATTCTCCCAGCAAAAGGTAGAAAAGCCACCGATTTGCAGGTATCTTCTGGTGATTCAGGCGAAGGTCCAAACTGGAAAGCACGACGGATCTGTTTATCTGTATAGCCATTCTGCTTGAACACAACCTTAAGATGGTCCAATTCTTGTGTCAAGCTTTCTCCATCTGAAATGGCATAAGCTCTTCTCGCCAACGTCCGCAGGACCCCCGTACGCTGGAACGATGGATGACAGCTAGAAGCACGCGGGTAACGGCCCGTGTGCGTGGGCTTTCGATAAACACTGTGTCCCAGTGTCCCATCATCCTTTCTGTACACCAGAACATCCAGAAACGGAAGCTTTCCATCACTTTCCACCTCCATGGTAAACTTGATGCTAGGATGCAGGGAATTAAAATGATCTAGGAGGCGGTCAAGAGCTTCTCTCCCATGAGGCCACACCATAAACGTATCGTCGACGTACCTCCAGAAACAGGTTGGTTTTAAAGACGCCGTCAGAATATTTCAGTATAAGTAACTTAATATTTCAGTATAAGTTTTATAGATATAATTCTTTAAGTGGAGTTTTCTCAGATACTGTGTTTTTGAGCTCTGTCACTCTTCTTTCTGTGGTGGACACAAAAGTGAGCCACATGGGTCTTCCTTTCTGATTTATTCCTAGTCAGTAAAATTTCGCGTTCGACATTCTCGGAATTATTGGGGACAACTTTTTGCATGTAATTAGGTTCGTATTTGTTAATATAACAACGGAAACTCCTGGACGAGATGTACAGGGTGAAAAGTATTTAAACCGACAAATTTTGGGAGGTTGTAGGGGACATGAAAACAAGTATTTTTCCCTAATGTCATTTTTTCCTGTGAGGATTATTTAAACCGGTGGAGGCCGAATTACGCTCTTCAGCTGTTAGAGGTCGTATTACAATCTTCACTTGTTAGAGGGCGTATTACGCTCTTCAGTTGTAGGAAACTGCTGTCGACCACAGTGTAGAAGTGCGTTGTCTCCGTTTACTAATGGAGCGATACACCTGGAGTGAGTACACTGATATGGTTGGTGCGTACTACGTAGCGCACCACAACGGACGAGCTGCACAGCGGGTTTATCAACAACAATACCTTAATCGCCGTATCCCGCATCATACGACCTTTGCTGCTGTGTACCAACGTCTGCGTGAGACCAGATCATTTAGAAGATTACCTGGACAGGGACGCCGTCGCACGGTAAGAACGCTGCAATTTGAGGAAGCTGTGTTGCAGCATGTGGAGCGGGATCCTTCAATCAGCACTGGTGCCATTGCTCGTAAAATGGGGACGAATCAGACGAGTGTAAGAACAGTCCGTCGAGAGCAATTGTTACGTCCATATCACTTACAGCGTGTCCACAACCTGGAACCAGTTGATTATCCATCCAGAGCACAGTTTTCGCCGTGGTACCTGAGACAGAGTGAAATGCATCCTACATTTCCATCCTCTATTGTTGTTTACCGATGAAGCAACGTTCGGGCGTGATGGAATCTTCAACATGCAGAGTTCGCATGTTTGGAGTGAGGATAACCCGCATGCCACAGTTACTAGCACTCATCAAGTGCGGTTCTTCGTTAATGTTTGGGTCGGTGTTGTTGGGGACTGTTTAATTGGGCCGTATCTGCTACCTAGGCCATTAAATGGCAGGCACTATTACAATTTTGTCCCTAGAGATTTGCCAGAATTCCTGGAAGACGTCCCGCTCCCTACAAGACAACGCATGTGGTTCAAACATGACGGGGCGCCGGCACATTTCAGTCGTCGTGTGCATCGATTCCTGGACCGACGGTTCCCAGACACGTGGATTGGCAGAGGTGGTCCTGTACCATGGCCTGCTCGATCCCCACTTTTTTGTGTGGGGAACAATTTAGGACACTTCTGATGATTTTGCCCATGTCAGACAGTACATGATCCGGCAGTGTAACCTTTGTTTTCGTGTCAATGGAGACATTTTTGAAAATCTACTGTAATTGAAATTGGGTTGTGTTAATGTGTTGTCTCTTGGTCATAAAAAAAATGGAAAAGTGTTTGTTGGTTTAATTAATTTGCGGCCAGAGGAATCTTCCTCTACAGGTTTAAATACTCCTCATAGGAAAAAATGACATTAGGGAAAATATTTATTTTGATGTCTCCTACAACCTCCCAGAGTTTGTCGGTTTAAGTACTTTTCACCCTGTTAATAGTGGAAGAAAGAGCACGCGCATGTGTATATGTGTGTGTGTACGGTTTATTTTGTTCGTTTCTGTCTCACATGGCTTCTCCCCCTCATCTGCCCTAATCTCTGCTCTCTTGCCTGCTCTTACCTCCAATCCCTTCTTCTTTTCCTTTCCTTAATTGCCTTATGTGATTACAGAAATCTAATGCTGCTGAATGTTCAAATGTGTGTGAATTTCTAAGGGACAGAACTGCTGAGGTCTTCGGTCCCTACACTTACATACTACTTAAACTAACTTATGCTAAGAACAACACTCGAACCTCCGGCGGGAGGGGCCGCGCAATCAGTCACACTGCGTCTCTAACCGCACGGCAGTGCTGCTGAACAATAATGTTGTGTGACGAGGAAATACGTTTCTCTACTGAAGCCGTTGCTGATTATATATTCCAGTTTGCCTTGCTGTACGACTGTGACCGTCTGCCAATTAATGATTGCTACTTAACAGTAGTGTTTACAGCTGTCGATCTTCGGACTGTTTTGGAAAGATACCGCATTTCTTACAGTCTTGTGCAGACTTTTGAATACTAGGTAGTCGATCTTCGGACTGTTTTGGAAAGATACCACATTTCTTACAGTCTTGTGCAGACTTTTGAATACTAGGTAGTACTGTAACTGGAGTCGTGTATTATAATATCTGCCTGCTGGCGTATTTTTCCCCTTTTTTCGCGGATGATGCTGTTCAAATGTTTCAAATGGCTCTGAGCACTATGGGACTTAACTTCTGACGCCATCAGTCCCCTAGAACTTAGAACTACTTAAACCTAACTAACCTAAGGACATCACACACATCCATGCCCGAGGCAGGATTCGAACCTGCGACCGTAGCAGCAGCGCGGTTCCGGACTGAAGCGTCCAGAACCGCTCGGCCAAGCAGGCCGGCGCGATTTTGCAGTCGCTGCACTGGTGTCTAGTGTCTTCCCTTGCAGCTATTCCGGTTTGCCTATGACAAAAAGTCTTCCGCCGTTCGTAAAAATCTAAAAAACATCAAAAAAGCACGCAGTGCATCAACAGACGTTGTACCAAATCAAAACGAGAAATACCCACGTGAAGTCGGACGCAATTCTTCTTGCACAAATGCACAAAAGCAGGAGAATGACACGAATCGTCGATATCGTCATACCCGCTGCCAATATCAACAAAATCTTGCTCTAGTACACGCAAAATTTCGTCGTCTCTGAGAAAACGCGAAGCCCAAGTCTTTCTTTTCCTTAGGTTCTAAACGAACAGCTGCCACCCCACATCGGCCTCACTGCATAAGACAAACGGTTCTTTTAGAGACTGCACGTCCCTCGCAACTCAAATAAGGACCGATTGAACCTGAGAGTATATATGCGATTTCGTGTTTAAGAGTGGGAGGAATCACGCAAATACACTACTGACCATTAAAATTGCTGCACCAAGAAGAAATGCAGATGATAAGCGGGCATTCGTTGGACAAATATATTAGACTAGAACTGATATGTGATTATATTTTCACGCAATTTGGGTCCATAGATCCTGAGAAATCAGCACCCAGGACAACCACCTCTGGCCGTAATAACGGCCTTGACACGCCTGGGCATTGAGTCAAACAGAGCTTGGATGGCGTGTACAGGTACAGCTCCCCATGCAGCTTCAACACGTTCTCACAGCTCATCAAGAGCAGTGACTGGCGTATTGTGACGAACCAGTTGCTCGACCACCATTGACCAGACGTTTTCAATTGGTGAGAGATCTGGAAAATGTGCTGGCCAGGGCAGAAGTGCAAGACTTACTGTATACAGAAAGGCCCGTACAGGACGTGCAACATGAGGTCGAATGAAGGGTAGATCCATGGGTCGTAACACATCTGAAATGTAACGTCCATTGTTCAAAGTGCCGTCAATGCGATCAAGAGGCGGCCGAAACATGTAACCAATGGCACCCATACCATCACGCCGGGTGATACGCCAGTTTCACATGAATGCACGCTTCCAATGTGCGTTCACCGCGATGTCGCTAAACACGGATGTGACCATCATGATGCTGTAAACAGAACCTGGATTCATCCGAAAAAATAACGTTTTGCCATTCGTGCACCCAGGTTCGTCGTCGAGTACACCATCACAGGCGCTCCTTTCTGTGATGCAGCGTCAAGGGTAACCGCAGCGACGGTCACCGAGCGGATAGTCCATTCTGCTGCAAACGCCGTCGAACCGTTCGTGCAGATGGTTGTTGTCTTGCAAACGTCCCCATCTGTCGACTCAGGGATCGAGACGTGGCTGCACGATCAGTTAGAGCCAAGCGGATAAGATGCCTGTGATCTCGACCGCTAGTGATACGAGGCCGTTGGGATCCAGTACGGAGTTCCGTATTACCCTTCTGAACCCACAGTCATTGGATCTCGACCAACGCGAGCAGCAATATCGCGATACGATAAAACGCAATCGCGATAGGCTACAATCCGACCTTTATCAAAGTCGGAAACGTGAAGGTACGCATTTCTCCTCCTTACACGAGGCATCACAACAACGTTTTACCAGGCAACGCCGGCCAACTGCTGTTTGTGTATGAGAAATCGGTTGGAAACTTTCCTCGTGTCAGCACGTTGTAGGTGTCGCCACCGGTGCCAACCTTGTGTGAATGCTCTGAAAAGCTAATCATTTGCATATCAGAGCATCTTCTTCCTGTCGGTTAAATTTCGCGTCTGTAGCACGTCATCTTCGTGGTGTAGCAATTTTAATGTCCAGTAGTATAACTGGATCGGCAGTACTGCGTTACTGCCGGCCGCGGTGGCCGTGCGGTTCTAGGCGCTGCAGTCCGGAACCGCGGGACTGCTACGGTCGCAGGTTCGAATCCTGCCTCGGGCTTGGATGTGTGTGATGTCCTTAGGTTAGTTAGGTTTAACTAGTTCTAAGTTCTATGGGACTGATGACCTAAGATGTTAAGTCCCATAGTGCTCAGAGCCATTTGAACCATTTTTGTACTGCGTTACTGAGCGGCGGAGACTGGACGAGACTCGGAGACGACCCGTACAGTCCGGGGGAGGTGAGTGGATCGCTTAAGTAGTACAGCCAGAGCTTACAGCCGCGTAGCTCGGCTGTAGCACAGCACTGCATCGGAACACGGTGCATTGTGAGTCCTTCGAAATTCTACCGCATACTTCCTACTTTTGCGCCTCGCTTGTGATGGAAGCAGTGGATATCTCAAGAATGAGATTTTCGCTCTGCAGCGAAGTGTGCGCTGATATGAAACTTCCTGGCAGATTAAAACTGTGTGCCGTACCGAGATTGGAACTCGGTACCTTTGCCTTTCGCGGGCAAGTGTTCTACCAAGTGGGTACTTGCCCGCGAAAGGCAAAGGTCTCGAGTTCGAGTCTCGATCCGGCACACAATCTGCCAGGAAGTTTCAGTTGAAATTTTTTTGCCGAAAAATTTAATTAACAGGGATAGCCGTTTCAGCGTTGGCGAGTCTTGGAATCCGGCGCTCTCTTTAACAATCTCGCAAAGACGTCGCCACATTGCGGCTAAAAATGATACATCGATATCCGAGCGTGGATGGAGGGCGTAGCCAGAGATTCAGCTCGTGCTTACCCTTGGCCACCGGTCGGTGCTTCTGGCGCTTAAGGCACGGCTTAACAACTGGCCGGTTTTGAGCGCGAGTACTCGCGTCTGCTCAGGCACGTGCTCGCGAGCAGGTGCAAGGTCGCGGAGTAGGGAGGGAGGGGAGGGAGGGGAAACGCGCGCGCACGTTTGAATGTGATCTCGCGTTCTTAGCAGATTTAACTAGCCATCTGAATGCTTTAAACATTTCACTACAAGGTAAAGATCTGCTAATTACTCATTTCATAGATCGAATACGAGCTTTTAAAATGAAATTGACACTTTGCGTGAGTCAGCTGGAAACAGGAAACCTAGCTCATTTTCCTAAATTATCATCCATGCAAGATGTTCACAAAGACTGTGAACGTTATTCACATAGTTTAGTTAATCAGCGCTTTCAAGATCTGACAGCACTAGACAGTGATTTTGATCTGTTCTCTCCATATTCAGCGAATATTTAAGAGATTCGTCCTGAGCTGCAACAAGAAATTATTGACCTGCAGTGTGACAGAGAATACAGAGACAAATTTCAGAACAAGAAAAACATTTTGGAATTCTACAGACACTTCCCTAAGGATAGATTTCCTCGTTTGCACAAACTGGCGGCTACAATAATATCAATGTTCGGTTCCACGTATGTTTGTGAACAACTGTTCTCTGCAATGAAATGTAACAAGACGCGCCTGGGAAACGCATTGTCTGATCGAAATTTAACTGCACGCTGCGCCTAAAATGCACAAGAACAATTACTCCGAACATAGACGCAATTGTAAAGGGCAAAAAGTACAAGATAACCGAGAATCCCACACTTCAGTGACACCTTTTATTGTGTAACAGTTCACAAATTAATGCGAATGTAGAGGTATACACTAAGGTAATAAAATTATGTGGCATGTGTACATTCTCCTTTATTTGTTTTATTTGTCGCAGTATCAATTCGTGAGCGATATCCCTGCAGGTGGCCGCGGATTTACATTGACTGGCGGCAGCTGTTGTGTGCCCCACTCTCCGCTCTGGTCCGGTAGTGGGGGTAGCGTGCTCGCGCTGCTCCGTGCTCGCGCCTTGCTGCTCTCAGCTTGCTCCGCGAGCACGTATGTTGTGAAGCCCTGGCTTAAGGTGTACCTGTGGCCGCTCTCGCAGTGGTGCGGTCCGCGTGGAGCGAGCGGTCTGCATCTAGTCTGGCGGTCCGCTCTGAAGATGGCCGAAAGGTGTAAGGCCGAAACATTGGACGAAATGAAGTTTATGAGGCTGCAGTCCCAATATATAGTGCATTAGTCACTGCGTCGCGAAAAGATGAAAAGGCGAAACGAAAACTTAATTACGAGGGTGACTCCAAAAGAAATGCACACTATTTTTTTTTCAAATCCATCTTTAATTCTACATGTTTGAAAGTTTTACAGTGTGTGTAGGTACATCCTTTAGGAACAATATTTTCATTTCTGCACACAATTTCCATCCCTCTCAACTGCTTTACGCCATCTTGGAACCAGCGCCTGTATACCCGCACGGTAAAATTCTGGACCAACCTGTTGGAGCCACTGTTTGGCAGCGTGCACAAGGCATTATCTTCAAACCTTGTTCCACGAAGAGAGTCTTTCAGTTTCCCAAAGACATGATAGTCAGATGGAGGCAGGTCAGGACAGTATGGTGGGTGTTTCAGTGTTGTCCATCCGAGTATTGTGATCGGTTCCATGGTTTTTTGACTGACATGTGGCCGTGCATTGTCGTGCAACAGCAAAACATCCTGCTTTTGCCCATGTGGTCGAACGCGACTCATCCGAGCTTGAAGTTTCTTCGGTGTCGTCACATATGCATCAGAATTTATGGTGGTTCCACTTGGCACGATGTCCACAAGCAAGAGTCCTTCGGAATCGAAAAACACCGTAGCCATAACTTTTCCAGCAGAAGGTGTGGTTTTGAATTTTTTTGTTTTCCTGGGGTGAATTTGCATGATGCCACTCCATTGATTGCCTCTTCGTCTCTGGTGAAAAATGATGGAGCCATGTTTCATCAACTGTCACAATTCTTCGAAGAAATTCATCTCCACCATTCTCGTACTGTTCCAAAAGGTCGCTGCATACCGTTTTTCTTGTTGCTTTTTGACCCACTGTCAACATCTTGGGAACCCACCTGGCACAAACCTTTTTTAACGCCAACACTTTCAATATTCTGCAAACACTTCCTTCCTCTATCCCAACGTAGCGTGACAATTCGTTCATTGTGATGCGTCTGTCAGCAGTCACCAATTCGTTAACTCTCTGCACATTGTCTGGAGTGTGTGCAGTACGAGGCCTGCCGCTGCGAGGACAGTCCTGAATATTGCCGTGCCCGCTTTCATCACGTAACCTGCTTGCCCGCCAACTAACTGTACTGCGATCGACAGCAGCATCTGTGCACCTCTTTTCAACCTCTTGTGGATGTTTCCCACTGTCTCGTTTTCAGAGCACAGGAATTCTATGACAGCACGTTGCTTCTGACGAACGTCAAGTGTAGCAGCCATCTTGAAGACATGCTGTGACGGCGCCACTCACGGGGACAGGTTGAACTAAGTTTCAAAACAAGCGGGAAGGATGTATGTACACATTGTAAAACATTCACACATGCAGAATAAAAACTGTATTTTTACAAAAATAGTGTGCATTTCTTTTGGAGTGACCATCGTACAGTACTTTATTTTCCCGATGCGATAGTTAAAATTTTACAAGTGGCGCTAGCGCCGCGTGGCTGCGGTGAGACGCTGGCAGCGGGGCCCGGCGGCGACAGCTTCTCCGGCGCGGGCCGGTGGAGCGTGAAGCGGCCGCCGCGCTGCCTCATCGACGTATCGAGGGCGCGCGGCTTCTGAGGATGGCGTCAGACGCGCCTGTCGCAACACCGCCTCGTCTCACATACTGAGCACCCTTCCGGGCGCAATCTACAGACTGAGCCCGCATTAATGAGCCCATCACGAAGGGCAGAAAGCCTTCCTAGCTGTAAGCCAGGAGACAGCTTATGATCCCGCCCTCCTTACGTATACGTTTTCTGACACGTCACAGTTTCATACCGGTACGTCCTTCTCTCAAATTCGCGACTGGTATCCTGAAACGTGAAAACGGGTAATGGGAGGAAGCAGCCCATATTCCTCTTTAAACAATTCTTCGCTGACCGCAAAGTCTTTTTTTTTGTCGACAGTAGTGTCAATCAGTGTGGCCGGATGCGGGCTGGAACTCCCGTTGCCCCGAATGCAATCCCAGCGTGCTAACTCCTGCGCCAATTCGCTCAGTACGTGTCTGACTGAAACAGATTTGCTGGCCCTATCAAATAAATACAGTCGAAAATACGGTAGACAGTGTCTGTACTTGACAGGCATTTACAGACACTGTAAAATACAAATCCTGCCGTCCTGTATTTCGTGCCAAAGCGAGGCAGTCTGACGAGCAAAACAATGTCTCTCCCTGTGCGGGAATGGTTCGGTTTGTATGCCAGCACTGTGATTCGTAGCCAGTGGCACGTGTGGAAGTTTGCGTCGGCCTGCGGGGCCTGTTCCAATGTCCGAGGCGACCGCTCGTGTAAAGTGGGAAACCTTGGTTCGAGTCGCAGTCCGGCAAAAATTTACGTATGTTACTAGTAAATTGGATAGCCGCTGTACAATCGTATTCGCGATTTGTGAATGCTTTTCATAACAGTCACAAACGTTTAACACCAAATTCAACGGACCGAAATATTTTTGTCGTCTTAAATGAAGCATACGAGAGAAGGAAAGTCACCGTATTTCCCATCTTGTCAAATTTTATTGCAGTACAGTAATACGATTTTCTGTCCAAGTTACTCTCGTAGGAACGTACTGTACATTGAAAGTTCTTATACATATAAAAAAAGCTATTCTTCAACTTAATTCAGAAGTCTTACGTGTCCCCCCCACCCACACACACACAACTATATACACTGCCGTCTCCAACTTTTCGCAATGTCAAGTAAAGGCAGTTTTTCTAATGCATCCTAACTGCTTCCTTCCAATACCGTAGTTCTTCCCTTAGCGATTTTCCGCTCTGTCCGTTAAACGATAGTTTTCTATGGTAAGAAGCGGTAAATCACACATTTTCGTCAGCGTTGGAGACATTTTTCGCGTCGTAATGTTGATGCACTGAAAAGAGCGTAGGCTGCAAGCATCCCTGCAGCCGTACTCGCCGAAACTTGGCTAGCTTCATCGCAAACATTTCTGACGTCAACTCGTTCATTTCCCTGAAACGGCCCAACCAGGTTGAGCTTGCAAAATGTTTGATGCCCATTTGGTTTTCAGCTCTTATCACGAATAAAGATTACCACAGGCGCCGAACCGGACAAGCAACGCAGTGATTTGTTTTTCTTCCTGTTCTCACTGCGTTTAAAAACATGAGCTTCAACACTAAAAATTTCGATTGATCCCTCACCGAATTCGAAAACTAGCAGAAGAGTTCGCCACAACAGCAGTGCCCAAGCACAAATTATGGTGTAGCAGCAGGACCAACCACTGTTTACTTTCTTCGGTTCAACGAATAATAATAATAATAAACCAACAAATGTCTTCAGCGTCGTAACGGCAGAAAGCAGGCGTAGTTGCTCGTACGACAAGAAAAATCGTGTGGTATTAAACGATCTTCGTTTCATTTTAAAAGGAAAGGAAATGTACGACATCACGAAGTATTTTGTCGGTTAAGCGTTTTCGGGCTAAACGATTTCCCAGCGTCAGTTGTTTTACACGAATCATGTGCCTAACCAACTGTTCCGATTTCATGAGGACGGATGAAGTGAGGTTATGAGAACCATCGCAATGTTTTTAATAAAGAGAGACTACGACTTTTTTTAGTAAGACAGCGAAATTGCGAGGAGAAAGAAAAGAGCAAGTGATTAAAAATCTTTTGACGCCAATTAATGCTTGTGAAATTTTTAAATTGCATCTTTTGTGCAGAAAATGTGAATGGTATTTTATCCACGCTGGATATTGATGAACTGTATGGCTGTTATTGATTTAATGACTATTTTTCTTTGTTATTTCATCCATGTTGGATCTTGTTAACTCCGCGGCCGTTAATGATAGTTCGTGAGCGACGCAACAAACCACAAATACTTTTTAAATGTTTTAAACATAGCCATTATCGGACCTCCATGCCCATCTTCAAATGGCTAATATTCTAAGATACACAGACGATTTGATCAACAGTACGTCGTTTGCTCCTGTAGTGCACAAGAATAGTTGAGTATTTATTGCCACTTTATAAGTTGTTTTTATCAATAAAAACGCGCTAAAGTGCTTCCATTAATTTATATATAATGTGAAGTAATTGTATTTCCTTACATAAGTTCCAGTAGATGGCGACAGAATGACGTGTAGGCTCTTGTTCCAGGACACTCCGTCCAGTGGAATCTTTGCTCCGCGGTCTGACTCCTGTTTCTCTGTCACGTTACACATAAATAATGTTCGGTGTAAAATGGGCGATGCTGTCACTTCTTAAAAATCTTTACAATTACGGACTGCAGCGATTAATACTCTCACAAGTGTAGCACGTTAACATTATCATAAACTGACGCGTATTTCACAAAATCCGTCTCAGTAATTACGAGAGAAAATTGTAAGTTTGGTATCAAAAGTATGACAGACTACGTCATGGCCGGCCGGGATGCCCGAGCGGTTCTAGGCGCTTCAGTCTGGACGCAGGTCGCTGGTTCGAATCCTGCCTCGGGCATGGATGTGTGTAATGTCCTTAGGTTAGTTAGGTTTAAGTAGTTCTAAGTTCTAGGGGACTGATGACCTCAGAAGGTAAAGTCCCTTAGTGCTCAGAGCCTATGTCATGGTAAAACGAGCCATGTCCGACTTCTACTTTCTCAGGCTACAGAATGTTAGTTAGGAGCTCCGACTTCAGCAGAGGAAAATCGAGGCTAGGCGCAAATCCACCGTCGAAGCTTCAGCGTGGCTAAATGGTTCAAATGGCTCTGAGCACTATGGGACTTAACTTCTGGGGTCATCAGAACTACTTAAACCTAACTAACCTAAGGACATCACACACATCCATGCCCGAGGCAGGATTCGAACCTGCGACCTGCGTCCAGACTGAAGCGCCTAGAACCGATCGGTCACTCCGGCCGGCGCGTCAGCGTGCCGAACGGGTTAAAGTGCTTTACAACGTTTTAATGTCCGCCGATAAAAACGTGCGGAAGCGGATAGCATTTTACTTATACTCGCATACGTATACAAATAGTTATTTTCCAGTCAGCATTATCGAAATCCATGGCAAAATACTCATCCTTTTGCCAACATACAGCTTTGTTGGTTTTGCGATTGCTCGGATCTGCCGAAACGTTTATTTCGCACGCACTGGCGTATACGAGACTTTCACTACAGGGGCGGCCCACGAGCGTGAGGTGCGCTGTCTAGCCCACGTCGTGACGCAGTTTGTGGCCGCTGTGGGCCCACCTTGACGGACCGAGTTTGGTATGCGGCCACTGGTCGGCGCGAGCCGTCTTAGCGTCGTGTTGCTGCAACTCCGCCGACTCGGCGAGTTGTACAGCCAAGGTTGCGACCCACCGTCCCCGTGGACACACGTACCGGCACGCCTGAAGGACTAAAAAGTCGACATACTTCTTTCACCGCACTCCACGTAGCAGCCCACGAATTCTGAAATACTAGTTGCGTTGAGTACTTCCGCCCTGTCCGGCGTTTATTGTGCGGTAGTTGAGGCAAATGCACCATAAATGGCGAGAGCATTGTTTATTTCGTTGCAACAGAGTGAATCTTCGCTACTTGCAAAGCTCTCGGCAGACCAGAACTGCCCGTGGGAACGACACTGGTAGCCGGAAGCTCGTCTTCCGTGGTGTGCGTCGCACCTCGCATGGCTCAGCTGCCCGGCGCAAGGTGCCGGGTTTGATTCCCAGGCCGGACGCACAGTTTCGTTCTGCTAGCAAGTTTCTCTGCATTACGTCATTTCTATGTGTAACGTACAAATACTGAAAGACAGTAAAGAGAAGAAGACGGTGATTAGCACGATACAGTGAATAAATACTGGATTTCTTGCACACCAGGGCGGTGCCTGATGATGACGACGAGTGTCACTTGCTGCGTGTTCCCCCAGGAAGTACTCTCTGCAACACGACAAGCAGCGCAGTGAAGCTTGTTTCGCTGCACAGCGTATTGGATGGTTTGCTCAGAAATGAAGTCCTCTACGGTGTGCGAAAATTGCAACACTATCTTGAAGTCATATGCTTCACCAATGAAATTTTATTAGAATTATATTAATACCTTCGGCTGCATACAGGCGCATATATAAACGGGGACAGGTGAAAATGTGTGGCCCGACCGCGACTCGAACTCGGGATCTCCTGCTTACATGGCAGACGCTCTATCTATCTGAGCTACCGAGGGCACGGAGAATAGTGCGAATGCAGGGACTATCTCGCGCACGCCTCCCGCGAGACCCACATTCTCACCTTGTATGTCCACACACTACATTCGTAGTGCCCCACCCCAAAACACTCATTACTCGTGGAAGACATTCTTACCAAGTCCCGTAAGATTTCGTGGAATATGTGTGCATCCGCACAGAAAAAGGTCATGGCCGCTGTTGCCAGAACTATATACTTATAGGATATTGTGTCTATTCTTTCGGACATGTCCGAGTGCAACAGGAGTTTGGTAGCAGTTGCCCTATTGGAAGGAGTGATATGCCCTTTCTTTCCCACACCTTTTGAACCGACTCCCCCACCCAGTTATAGCGGTAGCTACACTTCAACATGGTTTCCGTACCACGGTGTAGCTCGGTATTTTTCACATTAACCGACACTGATGGTGGGTGGAAATCCAGAGAAGAGCAGCGCGTTTCTTCACAGAGACATTTAGTAAGAGCGAAAGCGCCACACCGACGCTCAGCCAAGTCCAGTGGCACACGCTGCAAGACAGGCGTTCTGCATTGTTTCTTTTGCTACTGCCTTTATCCCGCAATGTGCGCAGGGTCGGCAGGGTTAAGTACGGATTTGGCACGGTTAATTGTAAGGGGTGGCCAGATGCCCTTCCTGCTGCCACCCCGTACCCCTCGGGACGGAGGTAGTGTACCCCAGCTGCCTGTGGCCAGTGTAAATCGTGAAATAGTGCGAATGTGTTTCAAATGTCTGCGAGTCGTGTAACTGAGGCGGGACGTGGGGACCAGCCCGGCATTCACCTATTAGGATGTGGAAAACCGCCTAAAAACCACAGCCAGGCTGGCCGGCACACCGGCCGGCGCGCCTACTCGAGTCCAGGAAGCAGCGTGTTAGCGCTCTCGGCTACCCTGGCGGGTAGAGGGGTTCTGCATCACGTTATGATTTACTGCTAAAATTCCGAGATCGTACGTTTCCAGGAGAGTCAACCAACATATTGCTGTATGCCACGTACATGTAGCGAAAGACAACGGAGGTAATATAGGAGAAATTCCATCTCTCGCCGGGGCTCACCAGTTCTTCCCGCACGCCGTTCGCAGTTGGAACAGCTAAGGGGCGAAACTGAAAGTGGTACACAAAGCACTCTCCGCAGCTGGCGCAGTAGAGATAACAGACGTAGACGTCGCCAGATGTGAAAGAAGCGATAAGTGACAGGTGAACATCGTAGCACTGCTTACACAGATCTGTGGACCTGCCGGCTGGCACACCGTCATCTGCACTCCGCACTTGCCCCTTTTGCAGTTCCAGTCGCGGATGGCTCGCTGGAAGAACAATTGCTGGTAATTTAAAAATGCGTTACAGTCTTCATCGGAATAAAACATGTATTTGCCGTGGTTAACGGTTTCGGTCAGAATGTGACCAACTTAAACCACGCAAAAAATGGTGTAACCGAAACCGGTGACTCTAGTACCTCCCGCCGCGGAAGTCGAACACGCGGCAGAACAAATGGACGTGGTCAGCCCGTAGAGGGCTCCGCGTCCGCGGCGGTTCTTCCGCGCAGCGGCTCTCGCGCGGCGAGGGCGCCACCGCTACGCCACTTGCAGACCACGGCCAATAGCCGCTCCCTCCGGTTTCGTATATAGGGACCCGCTCTGCCCTAGTCCAGTCACCATCTACGGCCGTCCTGTCGCCCTCACTCCCACCCTTAAGTACCTTGGCGTCACCCTCGACCGTCGCCTCTCCTGGACGCCCCATCTCCGGACAATCCAAGCCAAGGCACGCTCCCGACTCCGTCTCCTCAAGCTCCTTTCCGGCCGTACGTGGGGTCTGGACCCCTCCACCATCCTCCACACCTCTAAATCCCTCATCCGCCCTATCCTTTGTTACGCCCATCCGGCCTGGATCTCCGCCCCCCCTACCTTTTATAAATCCCTTCAGATCCTTGAATGTCATGCTCTCCGCCTCGCCTATCGCATCCGTCTCCCCTCCCCCACGCGGATCCTGTATGATCTCATCCCCTTCCCCCACCTCCTCCTTTTCCTTGAAAGGATACGGATCCTGTACACCTCCCGCAAACTCGATCCTCCTCATCCACTTGTCTCACCCATCCTCTCCCACCCCAGCCCGCTGCCGCGCCTGTATTCCCACGTCCCACCCGGTCTCCATCTCTCCACCCTCCTTACCCTCTCCCAACGTGGCTTCCGCCAGCTCCCCCTCCATGATGATGTCCTCCTCCCCTCCATTTACCCCTCCTACCAACTTTGATCCTCCCTCCCTCTTCCTGTGTCTGTTCCTTTGGGCACCCTCCCTCCCTTTCTCCCCACTCCTCCCCTGGGCTTCCCCTCCCCTGTCCCTGTACTCCTCCTCCCATCTCCTCAGCCATTGGCATCTTTGTTCTCCCCTCTCCACCCCCCCTCACCATTCTTCCCCTCTTGGCAGGTCCCCGGACTCGCACACGCTACGTGGACTTTCGCGCACCGGAGATCATCGCCATCAGTGTGTCTCGTGTGTGTGACGTCGTTTTGTGTTTTTAGTGTCCGCCGTCACGCTTCTACGTTCACTTGTGCCGTCGGATTCGTCAGAGATATGTGCGCCGTGTCAACGTGTTTTCAGTGTCGTTATCGTCGAGTGTGAACGGCTCCGTGTTTTTTGTGTATCTGTGACCACTATTTTTTGCCCGTCACTATGTTCATTCTAATTCTCCATTATTGTACTGTTATTGTCAACACTATGGCTGAAGAGCGGCGTAGCATGCCGCTGACAGCCTACCTGATTGTTCAGGTATTAAAATAACAATAAAGGAAAAAAAAAAACCCTAGTCCAGTCAGTCTGGTACTCGCTCTGGATTGTGTCTATATCTCGGCGGTAGTGCGTTCCGGTCGTTGCTCGCTGTTGACATTTGCCTGGCTCTGGTTCCGAGTCGATTTACTGTTGGTGTTTGGTGTTGTGGTTTCTACGAGCTTCCGTTGTTATCTCTTCCTTGTATCGGTCATTGTCGGTTGTCGTTGGTCTGTCGTCCGACTCGTCCTCGTGTTTACCCGGCGGTGCGTGCTCCACCGCCGGCGCCTTCCCCGCCTAGCTGCTCCGATGCGCAGCCCAAGGCGTTCCCGCGGTTGATTTTGGTTCCTACAGTGACCTCTGCTGCTTCTCTGCATCGAGCGCTCGTTTCCATGCACCGCTCCGATAATATCCGCTATCACAGTTAAAGTTCTTCTCGCTCATTCTTATTTCAACTGCCTCCTTAACAACAGAATTCCCAGTATGGTTTGTTAAGGAGGCAGTTGAAATAAGAATGAGCGAGAAGAACTTCAACTGTGATAGCGGATATTTTCTGAGCGGTGCATGGAAACGAGCGCTCGATGCAGAGAAGCAGCAGAGGCATTCCTTGCAGTGTTTAGACTCCCACGGAAGCGGTGGCGCCACCAGTGCAGACACGGACAACATCTGCGACAGCAGTACGTAATATCCGACCAATCAGAAACCGTCCACGAGCTATAAATGCCGCCACAGTAGCAGTGAAAACAGTCAGTTAGTCCTGACGATGACGATGGAGGCTATCGTCGAAAGCTCGACATTTTACCCCAGACTGACGCGGCAAGAAAACCGACAACGTTTCACATATCAGTGCCGTCGCGAAAGACTTCGTTGTCATAGAGTTGAAAATAATTTGAACAAAGTAACTGTTTTCTGAAAAGAGGTTAGGATGAAGAGAAATAAAAGTAAAGTAACGGCCTTGAAGTGAAGTTGTATTACTTCAGGTGATGCTGCGGAAATTACATTAGGAAATCAGACGCAAAAAGTGACAGATGTTGTTGTTGTTGTGGTCTTCAGTCCTGAGACTGGTTTGATGCAGCTCTCCATGCTACTCTATCCTGTGCAAGCTTCTTCATCTCCCAGTACCTACTGCAACCTACATCCTTCTGAATCTGCTTAGTGTATTCATCTCTTGGTCTCCCTCTACGATTTTTACCCTCCACGCTGCCCTCCAATACTAAACTGGTGATCCCTTCACGCCTCAGAACATGTCCTACCAACCGATCCCTTTTTCTAGTCAAGTTGTGCCACAAACTTCTCTTCTCCCCAATCCTATTCAATACCTCCTCATTAGTTACGTGATCTACCCACCTTATCTTCAGCATTCTTCTGTAGCACCACATTTCGAAAGCTTCTATTCTTGTCCAAACTAGTTATCGTCCATGTTTCACTTCCATACATGGCTACACTCCATATAAATACTTTCAGAAACGACTTCCTGACACTTAAATCTATACTCGACGTTAACAAATTTCTCTTCTTCAGAAACGATTTCCTTGCCATTGCCAGTCTACATTTTATATCCTCTCTACTTCGACCATCATCAGTTACTTTGCTCCCCAAATAGCAAAACTCATTTACTATTTTAAATGTCTCATTTCCTAATTTAATTCCCTCAGCATCACCCGACTTAATTTGACTACATTCCATTATCCTCGTTTTGCTTTTGTTGATGTTCATCTTATATCCTCCTTTCAAGACACTGTCCATTCCGTTCAACTGCTCTTCCAAGTCCTTTGCTGTCTCTGACAGAATTACAATGTCATCGGCAAACCTCGAGGTTTTTATTTCTTCTCCATGGATTTTAATACCTACTCCAAATTTTTCTTTTGTTTCCTTTACTGCTTGCTCAATATACAGATTGAATAACATCGGGGAGAGGCTACAACCCTATCTCACTCCTTTCCCAACCACTGCTTCCATTTCATGCCCCTCGACTCTTACAACTGCTATCTGGTTTCTGTACAAATTGTAAATAGCCTTTCGCTCCCTGTATTTTACCACTGCCACCTTTAGAATTTGAAAGAGAGTATTCCAGTCAACATTGTCAAAAGCTTTCTCTAAGTCTACAAATGCTAGAAACGTAGGTTTGCCTTTCCTTAATCTTTCTTCTAAGATAAGTCGTAAGGTTAGTATCGCCTCACGTGTTCCAACATTTCTACGGAATCCAAACTGATCTTCCCCGAGGTCCGCTTCTACCAGTTTTTCCATTCGTCTGTAAAGAATTCGCGTTAGTATTTTGCAGCCATGACTTATTAAACTGATAGTTCGGTAATTTTCACATCTGTCAACACCTGCTTTCTTTGGGATTGGAATTATTATATTCTTCTTGAAGTCTAAGTGACAGATAAGGTTTGCTATTTCGACAGTGGTGTAATTGACGATGACAGAAGTAAAGATTGTGTAAAATTTAGACTGGCAAAAGTAATTGCCATAATACTGTTAATAGATTTATTCCACTGTGGCACAAGACGGTCAGTGCGTTCATTGCGAGATGTTTGCGGTTGCCTACGGAACCATGATTATCGACATGAATCTCTTTTTTTTTTCGTGGCACAAGAAATACGGAAATACCACGAGATCGGGACCGGGTCGAGGATGTGTTAGGGTTCCTAGTCAAGCTACGGCAGCGTAGTCCAAACAACCTGTACAGCATGTGGGCCCTCCCACACATCCTGTGTACGGACTCGATCTCTTCGCAAGTGATTTGCCGGCCGCTGTGGCCGAGCGGTTCTAGGCACTTCAGTCCGGAACCGCGCTGCTGCTACGGTCGCTGGTTCGAATCCTGCCTCGGGCATGGATGTGTGTGAAGTCCTTAGGTTGGTTAGGTTTAAGTAGTTCTAACAAGGGGAGGCCGCCAATTGTGAAATTCAGATTCGATTCATACTGTGCATAATAAAAGCTCATGGCCAGAGGTGTAATGTGGCAAAGCACCAAGATGCACTTCTCAGCCGTTGCCGTGAAATACTCTCTACGATTAATAATTTTCTACAGCGTCGTGGCGCAGCGGGAAGCGCTCGGGTTCGTAATCCGAAGGTCGCCGGATCGAATCTCGCTCCATGCAACCCTTTTTTTTTAGTATTTGTTTTTTGTAATTTATATATATATATATATATATATATATATATATATATATATATATATATAATTCCAGGCAATCAGTTGCAACAATTGTGCATATAATAAGTTGTTGAAAGTCGTTTGTCGTGGAAAAACTGGCGACTTCGAACATCATTATGTTTTCCGCAAACATAGTTGTATTTCACAAATATTATTAATTGTCTTCATAATGTTAACCACGTATAGTTAACGGAAGACGTAGAAACGGTATTCCGAAACGAATACGTATAGCGTAAGTCAAATGTTCGAATTAGAATAGAGACCCCACGAACTCAAATTTGATGCGGCAGGTATGAAATATAAACTCCGTTATTCGCTCGTTACACTTGAAGGACAGATGTTGAATGGGCAGAAACGAGCCGCCGCATAACAGCGTAGTTGCCTGCTAACTTCGAAAGAAGGTAGATGCGGTCCCTAGCGCAACATATAACATCGTCGAAAATCAGTGCGGACGGGAGAGCTATGGTACACCCTGTTAAGAAAACGGAAAAATATAGGCGGTACAATTGGAGAGCGATCCGCCTTCACCAACATGCATACAAAAACATGCATTACAAAAAACTAATAATAAAAATAATTGCATGGCGCGAGATTCGATCCGGGGACCTTCGGATTACAAACACGAGCGCTTACCGCTGCGCCATGACCCTGTAGAAAGTTATTAATCGTAGAGAGTATTTCACCGCAACGGTTTCTTTTAATTGTCGATTTTCTCGACAACGGCTGAGAAGTGCATCTTGGTGCTTTGCCACATTACACCTCTGGCCATGAGTTTTTATTACGCGCAGTATGAATCGAATCTGAATTTCACAATTGGCGGCCTCCCCTTGTAAGTCTAGAGGACTGATGACCTCAGATGTTAAGTCCCATAGTGCTCAGAGCCATTTGAACCCAAGCGATTTCCGTATTTTTGGAGCCCTGAAGAAAGACCCTCGCAGCCGTAGATTTCCTTCCGACGAACAGCCTCGCGCCCGGGTACAGTCACGGATCCACAACCAACAGGCAGACATTTTTCCACGGACGCTGTGTCCGTCTCATTTCACACTGGGATAAATGCGTTAACAGTTATGGCGGTTACTTTTGCAGTAGCAAACATTTTACTTACTTTTTTGCATCTGTGTCGTTTGCATTTGAGTGCCCTTTATAGTTTCATGCCTGACTTTAAGAACGGCTACGTTGACAGTGCACGAAGGAATGGTTCCCGGAGGCAATTCTCGCGAGTAAAAACTGTGACGGTATATGGTGGCTTGAATACAGCAGACAAGTCCGAGTGGATGTTGGCTGCAGCAGTGATGCAGAAACGCGTTAAATCAGTAAGTGGATCGAGACAGCATATCCAGACACTCTGCGATGATAATGGCATTGAAACAGAGGATGACACGCGTAAAGCTGAAATACTAAACACCTTTTTCCAAAGCTGTTTCACAGAGGAAGACCGCACTGCAGATCTTTCTCTAAATCCTCGCACGGACGAAAAAATGGCTGACATCGAATTAAGTGTCCAAGGAATAGAAAAGCAACTGAAATCACTCAACAGAGGAAACTCCACTGAACCTGACGGGATACCAATTCGATTATACACAGTGTACACGAACCCCCTTCTAACAGCCGTGTACCGCAAGTCTCTAGAGCAACCGAATGTTCAAAATGATTGGAAAAGAGCACAGGTAGTTCCAGTTTTCAAGAAGGGTCGTCGAGCATTTTTTGCTCGCGTATCATGTCATTTCTGGAAACCCAGAATCTACTCTGTAGGAATCAACATGGATTCCGGAAACAGCGATCGTGTTGAGACCCAACTCGCTTTATTTGTTCATGAGACCCAGAAAATAATAGATACAGGTTCCCAAGTAGATGCCATTTTCCTTGACTTCCGGGAGGCGTTCGATACAGTTCCGCACTGTCGCCTGATGAACAAAGTAAGAGCTACGGAATGTCAGACCAGCTGTGTGGCTGGATTGAAGAGTTTTTGGCAAACAGAACACAGCATGTTGTTTTCAATGGAAAGACGTCTACAGACGTTAAAGTAACCTCTGGCGTGCCACAGGGGAGTGTTATGGGACCATTGCTTTTCACAATATATATAAATGACCTAGTAGATAGTATCGGAAGTTCCATGCGGCTTTTAGCGGATGATGCTGTGGTATACAGAGAAGTTGCAGCATTAGAAAATTGTAGCGAAATGCAATAAGATCTGCAGCGGATAGGCGATTGGTTCAGGGAGTGGGAACTGACCCTTAACATAGACAAATGTAATGTATTGCGAATACATAGAAAGAAGGATCCTTTATTGTATGATTATATGATAGCGGAACAAACACTGGTAGCAGTTACTTCTGTAAAATATCTGGGAGTATGCGTGCGGAACGATTTGAAGTGGAATGATCATATAAAATTAATTGTTGGTAAGGCGGGTGCCAGGTTGAGATTCATTGGGAGAGCCCTTAGAAAACGTAGTCCATCAACAAAGGAGGTGGCTTACAAAACACTCGTTCGACCTATACTTGAGTATTGCTCATCAGTGTGGGATCTGTACCAGGTCGGGTTGACAGAGGAGATAGAGAAGATCCAAAGAAGAGCGGCGCGTTTTGTCACAGGGTTATTTCTTCACATGTGTGTGAAATCTTATGGGACTTAACTGCTAAGGTCATCAGTCCCTAACCTTACACACTACTTAACCTAAACTATCCTAAGGACAAACACACACACCCATGCTCGAGGGCGGACTCGAACCTCCGCCGTGACCAGCCGCACAGTCCATGACTGCAGCGCCACAGACCGCTCGGCTAATCCCGCGCGGCAAGGTTATTTGTTAAGCGTGATTGCGTTACGGAGACGTTTAGCAAACTCAAGTGGCAGACTCTGCAAGAGAGGCGCTCTGCATCGCGGTGTAGCTTGCTGTCGGAGGTTTCGAGAGGGTGCGTTTCTGGATGAGGTATCGAATATATTGCTTCCCCCTACTTACACCTGCCGAGGAGATCACGAATGTAAAATTAGAGAGATTCGAGCGCGCACGGAGGCTTTCCGGCAGTCGTTCTTCCCGCGAACCATACGCGACTGGAACAGGAAAGGGAGGTAATGGCAGTGGCACGTAAAGTGCCCTCCACCACACACCGTTGGGTGGCTTGCGGAGTATAAATGTAGAAGAGGCTCGATCGACATCCAGCAGCGGGGAAAGCCGCAGCAAACCTGTAGTCGAACGGATGAGTACAACTTTAGATAGCAGAGTGGGGGGATCAGGGGCGGATCCAGGATCTCGGTCAGGGGGGGGGGGGGGGGGGCGGCAAATTGTGTGGTACTTGCCTTCCAAAAAATTAATTCCAAATAGAACCATTAATACTCTATACGCGAGGGCGCACACACACACACTCACATATATATATATATATTCTGTTTTTAGTTTAATTGTGTATCGCTTTGTGTTAAGTGTGTTTAATGAAAGAACTTAGTGCATTACCTAAAAAATATTCTTCAAATACGACACGTGCACTTGAAAAACTCTGTGATTGTCTGCTAATGTAAAATAATCTATAAAAATGCTAATGTTCATTTGTTTCCACTCTTATATCTTCGAAATCAGTTCACCAATTGCTTTCATTTGACAGAATGTTGCCATCGAATTCGCGCATGTGTTTATACGCAGCAATGACGATACGACTGCGAAAAGTTATAATAGGGTATTTGACCGTGTTCAGGAAATCATCTTATATTGTTAATTACGTAATTTTCTGCTCATAATAAGCTGTTTTTCCTCATGAATGTAAATATTAACAGTAAGAAAAGATCGGTCACGCACCAGGGGGGGGAGGCAATTGCCCCCCCCCCCCCCTGGATCCGTCCATAGGGGGGGGGGGGGGGGAATCGTGTGGAACGCAACGCCAAGAGCGTACCGAGGAGCAGGGGAGAGTTCGCGGCGAAAGACGAATCTGTTTTGAGATTTCACGGCAAATATGACTGAGAATACGCGTGCTACGTGATGGGCTTTCTACAGACAGACACCGCGTAGTAGGCCTGAAAGCCTGGCGGAGCGCAATGCGAGTCGAGGTGTTACTTTTTTTTAGGGTTTGGGGCTTGGCAGCTGCGCCCGTCCCTGGTTACGCCCCCGGCAGGCGTGGCGGAACATTCCGAGGCCGCGCGCGGACCGAGCTTCCCAGCGTAGCGCGGCGCCGGGCGTGAGCCCGAATACGAATGCGGAGGGAGCGGTTAGGGCCGGGTCTGAAAGGCGCCGCCGCACCCCTCTGCGCATGCCCTCAGCGGCGCGCCGCGACGGTTGGGCCCGCGCCGACTTTGTGGACGGGGTGGGTCGCGCTGGGCTTCCTCTTGACGTTACACGTGCCTCCCCTGTCCAGCGCTACACAGCCGCTACACACGACACCGAGGCGCAGTGCTGGGGAATACTTCCAGACTCCTTCTGACCGCAACTGTTACGATGTTGTAGCAGCAACGTAGGCTGCTGGGTGCAACTGACTGAGGGTTGTCGGGGCGCAAGATTATTTAAGTTGTAAGACGTCAAATCACAATTTATGAAAGATATTTTATTAATAGGATTAAGTAGGAATAATTAATGTTTGTCATTTTGGAAATAAATGTGGTAGCAGGGAACGTTTGCACCGAAGTATTGTTGGCGGGAGACACCGCACATTGATATAATTTCAATAAGGGCGGGAGAGAACGCGTGTGGATACATTTTGAGAAAAGAGCGGAAAAGACCGCGCATTGATACATTCTGTAATGGTAGCAGCGATTGTCAGCAGCAGAAAGCATTGTTGGTGGAAGAGACCGCACTTTAGCGTTCGTAGGAAGTCAGTAGTAAGCGAGATGTGAAGCGAGTCGGTAGCAGGTCTACATCTACATTCATCTACATCTACATTTATACTCCGCAAGCCACCCAACGGTGTGTGGCGGAGGGCACTTTACGTGCCACTGTCATTACCTCCCTTTCCTGTTCCAGTCGCGTATGGTTCGCGGGAAGAACAACTGTCTGAAAGCCTCCGTGCGCGCTCTAATCTCTCTAATTTTACATTCGTGATCTCCTCGGGAGGTATAAGTAGGGGGAAGCAATATATTCGATACCTCATCCAGAAACGCACCCTCTCGAAACCTGGCGAGCAAGCTACACCGCGATGCAGAGCGCCTCTCTTGCAGAGTCTGCCACTTGAGTGTATTAAACATCTCCGTAACGCTATCACGGTTACCAAATAACCCTGTGACGAAACGCGCCGCTCTTCTTTGGATCTTCTCTATCTCCTCCGTCAACCCGATCTCGTACGGATCCCACACTGATGAGCAATACTCAAGTATAGGTCGAACGAGTGTTTTGTAAGCCACCTCCTTTGTTGATGGACTACATTTTCTAAGCACTCTCCCAATGAATCTCAACCTGGTACCCGCCTTACCAACAATTAATTTTATATGATCATTCCACTTCAAATCGTTCCGCACGTATACTCCCAGATATTTTACAGAAGTAACTGCTACCAGTGTTTGTTCAGCTATCATATAATCATACAATAAAGGATCCCTCTTTCTATGTATTCGCAATACATTACATTTGTCTATGTTAAGGGACAGTTGCCACTCCCTGCACCAAGTGCCTATCCGCTGCAGATCTTCCTGCATTTCGCTACAATTTTCTAACGCTGCAACTTCTCTGTATACTACAGCATCATCCGCGAAAAGCCGCATGGAACTTCCGACACTATCTACTAGGTCATTTATATATATTGTGAAAAGCAATGGTCCCATAACACTCCCCTGTGGCACGCCAGAGGTTACTTTGTCTGTAGACGTCTCTCCATTGATAACAACATGCTGTGTTCTGTTTGCTAAAAACTCTTCAATCCAGCCACACAGCTGGTCTGATATTCCGTAGGCTCTTACTTTGTTTATCAGGCGACAGTCCGGAACTGTATCGAACGCCTTCCGGAAGTCAAGAAAAATAGCATCTACCTGGGAACCGGTATCTAATACACTCCTGGAAATTGAAATAAGAACACCGTGAATTCATTGTCCCAGGAAGGGGAAACTTTATTGACACATTCCTGGGGTCAGATACATCACATGATCACACTGACAGAACCACAGGCACATAGACACAGGCAACAGAGCATGCACAATGTCGGCACTAGTACAGTGTATATCCACATTTCGCAGCAATGCAGGCTGCTATTCTCCAATGGAGACGATCGTAGAGATGCTGGATGTAGTCCTGTGGAACGGCTTGCCATGCCATTTCCACCTGGCGCATCAGTTGGACCAGCGTTCGTGCCGGACGTGCAGACCGCGTGAGACGACGCTTCATCCAGTCCCAAACATGCTCAATGGGGGACAGATCCGGAGATCTTGCTGGTCAGGGTAGTTGACTTACACCTTCTAGAGCACGTTGGGTGGCACGGGATACATGCGGACGTGCATTGTCCTGTTGGAACAGCAAGTTCCCTTGCCGGTCTAGGAATGGTAGAACGATGGGTTCGATGACGGTTTGGATGTACCGTGCACTATTCAGTGTCCCCTCGACGATCACCAGTGGTGTACGGCCAGTATAGGAGATCGCTCCCCACACCATGATGCCGGGTGTTGGCCCTGTGTGCCTCGGTCGTATGCAGTCCTGATTGTGGCGCTCACCTGCACGGCGCCAAACACGCATACGACCATCATTGGCACCAAGGCAGAAGCGACTCTCATCGCTGAAGACGACACGTCTCCATTCGTCCCTCCATTCACGCCTGTCGCGACACCACTGGAGGCGGGCTGCACGATGTTGGGGCGTGAGCGGAAGACGGCCTAACGGTGTGCGGGACCGTAGCCCAGCTTCATGGAGACGGTTGCGAATGGTCCTCGCCGATACCCCAGGAGCAACAGTGTCCCTAATTTGCTGGGAAGTGGCGGTGCGGTCCCCTACGGCACTGCGTAGGATCCTACGGTCTTGGCGTGCATCCGTGCGTCGCTGCGGTCCGGTCCCAGGTCGACGGGCACGTGCACCTTCCGCCGACCACTGGCGACAACATCGATGTACTGTGGAGACCTCACGCCCCACGTGTTGAGCAATTCGGCGGTACGTCCACCCGGCCTCCCGCATGCCCACTATACGCCCTCGCTCAAAGTCCGTCAAGTGCACATACGGTTCACGTCCACGCTGTCGCGGCATGCTACCAGTGTTAAAGACTGCGATGGAGCTCCGTATGCCACGGCAAACTGGCTGACACTGACGGCGGCGGTGCACAAATGCTGCGCAGCTAGCGCCATTCGACGGCCAACACCGCGGTTCCTGGTGTGTCCGCTGTGCCGTGCGTGTGATCATTGCTTGTACAGCCCTCTCGCAGTGTCCGGAGCAAGTATGGTGGGTCTGACACACCGGTGTCAATGTGTTCTTTTTTCCATTTCTAGGAGTGTATTTTCTGGGTCTCATGAACAAATAAAGCGAGTTGGGTCTCACACGATCGCTGTTTACGGAATCCATGTTGATTCCTACAGAGTAGATTCTGGGTTTCCAAAAACGACATGATACTCGAGCAAAAAACATGTTCTAAAATTCTACAACAGATCGACGTCAGAGATACAGGTCTATAGTTTTGCGCATCTGCTCGACGACCCTTCTTGAAGACTTCTGAAGCGAGAAGTTGAGAGGAGCGGTGTGTCTGCCAGCCACCAGCTATGATTTACAAGAGATTATAATCGGATGTACGTAAGAGACATCAGCTAACTATTATCATAAGAGGAACTATTATTATTATTGAATTATTTTTTTGAGAAACTCAAGACTACTGAAAGTATCTTTGCGCAATGCTAGTTGTAAGATTATTGTAAGAAGTAAGTCCCATTTGAACGTTTGTAAAACCATTTCATTACCAAAAGTAATAATTTGAAGAATCGTTTTCAGAATATAATTAATTTTTGCCATCAATATTGCATTACTGATTATAATCCATCCCATAAACCATCAACGTAAAACTTTGCAAAATTTTATTGTTGTCAAGAAAAAGTTTAACTATGAATTACGTAACTTCAGTCAAATTAATTAAAGAATAGCGTCAGCTTTGCTATTAAAGAATAACGTCAGCTTTTATAATAAGTACAGTCACTTATTATGACAGCCCACCAGCAGCTAAGGGAAGGTTGCGTAACAAAAGAGATACAGAGGAGGCGGGAAGGTTTCGCAGCAGTCACCATTTCTTAACAACACTTCTTGTAGCGACAACTGCCAAACATGTTAATTAAAACAGTTCCCAAGAAAGATTAGTTAAGTCGACCACAGCAATTACAAAAACCTTAACTGGCGTCCATCGACTGACGAGGATGTTTTTATCCTATTTAACATGGTGCCCATTTAATAGACCCCGAAATCAGTAGTGCGAAAATGTGTGAGTGAAATCACAATTTCTGTAAATGAAATGCATTTGAATTAAATCATTCTTCAACGTACACTGCAAACAGTCTATAATTGAATTCTTGCTCGAATTTATCGAAATTCTGAAAATAAAATAAAAATAAAAATGGAAACACTGAAATTACCGCTTATAATCCGTAAGACTGCCTTGACAATTAAAATTTAATTTATACAGAACAAATTAGGCCAAAATGCAAGTCCGTAAACCAGGCAACATACAGAATTTCCAGAATGAGATTTTCACTCTGCAGCGGAGTGAGCGCTGATATGAAACTTCCTGGCAGAGTAAAACTGTGTGCCGGACCGAGACTCAAACTCGGGAGTTCAAGTCTCGGTGCGGCATACAGTTTTAATCTACGAAGAAGTTTCATACAGAATTTGCTTCGAACTGTAACTCTTAGGGGAACTGAAACTGATTTTGGTTATACTCACGTGTCATCTAACATTATGGAACAATGTCAAGCAGGAAACTGACAAGAAGTAAGTAAAGCAGCCAAACACAAACTAAGAACCTAAGAACTTTAATACGGAGTAAACATTATTTTAGCATTGCCAAAATTAATCGCTCATATACCTGCACAAAACACATTTTCAACGACGGTGATCGACGTAAGGAACACGGGTACGTATGTGTTGGCGGTAGTGCGTGTGCTGTACAGCCTGTCGCTAGACGGCAGTGTGACGCATTGTGTCTAGAATACGACCTGCACAGATTTAAAGGAATTGACGGTGAGATTCCAAACCAAAGTACCAGAAGTGCAAGGCCCACGTTACGACACGGAAAAACAGACCGACCGATAGTTGCGCAAAATGTGTCGCGAGACGATATTCTCGCTTTGCGAAATACGAGTATTACATCATAAATAAATTTTACTGTCTTCATGTGGGCAAAGGTTGCAACCTGGTTAAGTACTCCATGCTGAAGTGTTTCACTAAACTGAAACAATATTTTGTATATGTTGTAGCTCCCTACCCGCCAGGTTAGCCGACAGCGCTAATACGCTGCTTCCCGGACTCGGGTAGGCGCGCCGGCCACGGATCGAATCCGCCCGGCGGATTACCGACGTCGGTGGGTGTGCCGGCCAGCCTGGATGTGGTTTTTAGGCGGTTTTCCACATCCCGATAGGTGCGTACCGGGCTGGTCCCCACGTTCCGCCTCTGTTACACGACTCTCAGACATCTGAACACGTTGGCACTATTCCCTGCTTACACTAGACGCAAACAGCAGGGGGACACTAATTCCGCCCTGGAGGGTGGCGGCAGGAAAGGCATCCGGCCACCCTTTCGACTATCCTTGCCAAATCCGTTCCTAACAATGCCTACCCTGCGTCAGCGCGGGACATGGCACCAGTGAAAGGAAGAATATGTTGTAGCTCCCTCTCGATCTCCTCCAGAACTATTGAACTATCATCTACGCTTAGTCCCATAGTGCTCAGAGCCATATCATCTACGCATACTCGCGTGCTACGACACAAATTAACAATTAAGTAAAGAAAATCAGTAACTTCTTGCTCATCTGAATACTCTTTCACTCCACACACATACACACACACACACACAGTCGCTTCACCAAGATTAACCGACGTTCTAAAAGGAAAGCAAGTAGTAACTTGAAAAACCGAGCACATTTCAGATGCGGTACAGTGTTTACATGAAGGGCTTATTTCAATAGTGGTACAAGTCCATTTTTGTTCATTTTGAGATACAGAGTCCTAAAGTTAAATGAGCGCTGAAAAATCTGAAACTGAGACACCAGAAATATTCGAGCATATGGCTTCTTGCTAGAGATGAACCTTTCTTTCTGTTTGTTTGGATCATTAATTTTAATAAGCCCTCCACATGGCGCGGATACCGACTGTGCGAGCTGAATTGCGGCAGTCAGATACGCATTTTCAGAATCGGTATTGCAGTCTTTACACGATCCATGCCAGTGTTTACACGATCCATCCCGATACGGTGTTCGAAAATCGCTTTACGGCAACTAGGGCTGTGGAGCCCGTAGTAAAGGTAGTGTAAGAAGTCTGGCACAGCGTGTCGTGACGTGACGGTGACAAGAGCAAGTAGCGAATCGTGGCGGGGACACCTGCTGTGGGCTGCTTGCTGGCTGGCGTGTCTCTCCGACCTCAGAGCTCGCCTCGCCGGCTGGAGCAAAAACAGTCCCTCGACAGACCGGGGCAGGCGAGGGCGGCGCGCGTGTTTATTTCCAGCCGGCGCGGCGCTGGAGGATGCCCCACTTCCCCCTCTTTTCTTCTCTTTTCTGTGCCGGCAGTGCCCGGTGGCCGAGCGCACGTGGCACGCGTCTGCCAGACTGCGTGCGCGCTCTCGCCGTGTGCAGAGCCCGGTCGCCCACAAATAGCTGCCCGCAAACCACAAATCACTCCGCAGCCAGAGCGGGGCGGCACTGGCGTCGCACGGGCACCGGACGCGAGGGCGGCGGTTTCAATCCTCGCGGTTTCGCCGGATCCCTTAGGGCAAATGCGGGAGTGGTTCCTTTGAAAAGGGCCCAGCCTGTTTCCTTCCCCCCATCGTGAGCTCTTACTCCCTTATCGATAAGTTGTTAACCGGTGGCCGGCCGTTGTGGCCGAGCAGTGCTAGGCGCTTCAGTCAGGAACCGCGTGACCGCTACGGTCGCAGGTTCGAAGCCTGCTATGGTGGTCAATCCACCCTAATCAGCCAATTGATGTTGAGCGAGAGGGCCGGGCCACATAAGCAACATTCACATTTTATAACAACAACACTTTTATTAACTTTCCTTTGACGAAATAAAATTTTACCTTTAAAATTCAAAATTGATGGAAAGAAAATCAAATTAAGATAAACACTTTCTGTTATTTCGGATCCATTTTAGAAATCGAGGGAAAATCAGAGTCAGAAATCAATAAAAGAATTAGTAGCGGACGGAGGGTCTTTGGGAGCTTAACTCAGTCTTGTGGAGCAGGAATGTAATGAGCAGAACTAAGAAATTAATATACAAATCCATGTTAGAGAGTCTGGTTCTGTATGGAACGGAGACCTGGACAATTAACAGGAAGCACATTAAAAAATTACAAGCTCTAGAGATGGACTTCTGGACGAGATCGGCAAGAGCCTCCAGGAAAGAAAAGATAAGGAACACCGAAATAATAAGGAGAATGGAAATAAAAGAAAGAATATATGACGTAATGGATAGGAAGAAATTACAGTGGTACGGGCATGTTGGACGAATGGAGAAAACCAGAATACCAAAACTGATACTGGAGTGGGACCCGGAGGGGAGAAGAAGAAGAGGACGACCTATGACAACCTGGCTCCAAAATGTACAGCACACAATGAGGAGAATGGGCGCACAGGAAGAGGACACTCAAGATCGGAACACCTGGAGGAATATTTTGAAAATATTGTTTAAGAACGTTTATTGTTTGTATTGTAATTTCCAAGGAAATTATTATGTTGGAGATGAGCCTCTGTAATGAGGAAAAGCTCAAAATAAAAAAATAAAAAATTCAAAATCCTAACAAGTACGGGCAACCGCCCTCTTCAAACAACAACATTAATCTTTAACCAAGCATTAAGTGACTTGCAAGTTAGTTAAATTCTATACACAGTAAAGCTCCAAAAAGGAGACTACAATAATTAGATAAAGTTTAACCAATAATGGGTATCACAAAACAAAATTTTTTAACACAAAAGAAAATACCAGCAGATACACCCCTTCCTGACACATTTTCAAAACAGGTGACGTCACATAGGCACGGGCAAATTCAAGTAGCAGAAGGGGGGCCACTGGACCCAGACCAGAGGCGGCTGGAACCAGAGCCCACAGCAAGCAGGCGAGCTGGACAGGGTGCCGCACACACTACACTATAACAAACTGGAAAAAAAGGTCTTAGAGCCCGTGCTACTACACAATTTCAGAGAAAGGGGGGGGGGAGGAGAAAAAGGAAAACGTTAATTCCTCAAACGTAAAACAACTCTGATGTATAAAATAACAGCCTATTTTACGAACATTGAAATAAAATAGTCGAGGGTGAATCAATAACTAATGCCCCTGACGTAACCTTAAAGAACGAGGGCGAATAGCATAATACCAAGTCAGCTTAGAAATTTAAACTACACTAGTAGGTTAACATATGCTCACTGAAACTGGGGAGCTCATTTAAATTACCCCTTAACAGGGTACTGAGAAAAACAGTCAAGTAAGGCTACCATTTCACAGTTTACCAGTGAACAAGTAATGCAATTACATAACACAGAACGTACAGATTCAATGTTAAGCCTGTGCTTTGAACCAACTATAACAACGTCCACACGGCTCACTGATCCAGGAAAAATATTACAGTTTCACCATACTGGCTTATGCCGCCCGTCACTCCGAACACCAATAGTACCAATTAATACAGCTCGCTTACTCGGACTGTATCACATCACAAAATCCAGATAAACCTTTAACCAAACACAATAACACGTGTTTACTTAAACAGCGCTAAATAGAGAGGACCTTTTGGTTGGCAATACAACAGTTTCCAGTCATGGTGCCGTTACTTGGGAAGCAAGGATCAGTATAATATGCGCACCAAAAACATGACAAGCAATTCTCACCAAATCTTTTATAAAATCCTTTACAGATCCAAATGAGGGCCGCACGACTCGATTCGGGTAATGTGGCCGAGTCCAGTTCCCACACTACGAGCCAGGTTCGGTCTTGCAAACGCGTCAAACCAAGCGCAACGCCAGTCGCGGCCAAAAGCCACGTCAAACGGCCCAGCCCACAGATCGCACCATGCCGACCAGATCGATCAATCGATACGAGCCGGTACGGTTCACCTGCCTCGGGCATGGATGTCTGTGATGTCCTTAGGTTAGTTAGTTTTAAGTAGTTCTAAGTTCTAGGGGACTGATGACCTCAGATGTTAAGTCCCATAGTGCTCAGAGCCATTTGAAACATTTGTAGTCTTCCTGCTTCCTTGAACTTGGCACTCCATAGTGGCGGCGTAACGTGGATTTGTGATCGTCACATTATTTTTCTAAAGTAAACTGTGTCAGATTTTCGTTTGCGTACTCTACGATCACACACGTACCAACCCTTAGGATCACAATATGTGTCAAATACAATGCGGTAGTTTTGTCGCCACATTCCTTTCTGAGTTTAACACTTGGCTACGTTTCTCGAAAAGTGCTTATCTAACGTGTAATTTACTAGTTTAAACGCAGAATTAGGCAACGATTGAGTGAACTAGGCGAAAGACATTCAATGGAAAGTGAATGGGTAGTTTCGAGAGATGAAATAGTGAAGGCCGTGGAGGCACAAATAGCCAAAAGCACAAGACTCAGGAGCAATCCTCGGACAAATATAATATGTAATTGACAAAAAGGATAAGATACAAAAATATAGGTAATTAAGAAGACAAAATCTGGCGTAAACGACAGTTAAATAAGGTTTAATAGGAAAGAGAAACAGAATATCTATAATTCAGTTGGGAAGCCAGTAAAAAGCAAAGAAGGGAATGCTGAAAGGTGGACGGGCTTTCTAAACGAAACAAATTCAAAACAACGTTATGAAAAGGGGAAATTCAGTGTACGAACATGAGAGAAGTATTTGACGGCGCACCGTCATGACTGTGTCCCCGCAGTGGATCACGTTCCATTAGAAACTTTTGGGAGCGCCAACCGTGACAAAATAGTTCCGTCTACCATGCGGCAGATATGAAATATGGCAACTACCCTCAGAGAGAAAGGAGAATCTAATAACCAGGCGATAAAGAAGGCAGGTGTATTATCAAAGCATCAATCAGTTCGGTAAGTTACGTCTTGAAAGTAACAGGGATAAAAATCATAGGACGAAACTTTATCTACAGCTTATGCAAGAAAACCAGACTGCAGCTGTAAGAGTCAAAGAACGTGAAAGGGAGTCAGTAGCTGAGAAGGCAATGAGATATTCCCTCTGTATACAGAGCAAGCAATAAAGAGAAACGAAGGAGAAAGGGATTTAAGCTTAGCGACAACAAATAAGAATGTTAAGCTTAGTCAATACATTCTTTTCGGTCCATTTTTGTTCTCAACACTGCCGGTAGCGAGCCACTCTGCTTTTACTACCTCCTCCACACACATTTTGACCAGGCTGGTGCGTTTCTTGGGAATTCCGTATTCTGCCGTGATTTCCCATACCATTTCTTCGTGCATCGATTCGTAGGCCTTCTGGACAGCTATGAACAAGTAATGAATGCTCTTATTGTATTCCCATATGTTCTCATTGATGGTCTCGATGCAGAATATGCAGTCTATTGTTGATCTGTTTTTCCGAAATCCATTTTGGTAGTCCCCTAGCATGTCCTCGGTATAGGGTCTGAGTCTTTGCAATATTATTTACTAAACCTTCATAAAATTTGCGATTGCAGCTGGTACCAATTCGCGGTTCAAATGGCTCTGAGCAGTATGGGACTTAACATCTATGGTCATCAGTCCCCTAGAACTGAGAACTACTTAAACCTAACTAACCTATGTACATCACACAACACCCAGTCATCACGAGGCAGAGACAAATCCCTGACCCCGCCGGGAATCGAACCCGGGAACCCTGGCGTGGGAAGCGAGAACGCTACCGCACGACCACGAGCTGCGGACCCGTTGTTGTCGATGTAGGATGTAAAACACATTTGGTATGTGATAAACCATTGGAGACCTTACAATTGTAATTAACTAGTGCGTGAACAATAAATTATGACTTCCTCTGAATAAACTGTGGAGTAGTAAAATGTACGATAGTTTAGTAACATAACATTTTCCCCCTTTAGTGTTCTAGGGTTACATCTTATGACGACCTCAGCTTGCAAACGCGCGCTTCGATGTACGATTGCGTGTAGTTCAGTTTCTAAATAATAGATGGCTCTTAAGTGTATTCTCAAACGAAGCAGAGGCCAAGGGTGTCTCGTGAAAGCTGATCTCGGTAAAGAGCGAACAGAGCGAAGAGTGTAGTTCGTGTGGCGATGAGGAGGGTTTACAAAGTCTGGTTGATAGAGTTTTCAACAGTGATAATGGAGTAGTTTATTTGTGTTTCAGTGACACAGATTCTGAAGAACCGCAAGCAGAACGTCGAAGTGAATACTGAAAGTAGAGATGAAAGTGACCACAATGAATGTGTACTGGCCCACTCAAACCGTGTTCGACCTACGACGCAGGGTAAGCAGAGTGAATGGGACTGGAAAATAAAATGATAATGACCCTGTTATCTTTCTCTTCAGTGTTTACTGTGGGATCTGCGAAGATTTGTTGAATAAACCCATTATCATAACGGAATGGGTGGCGTAAGCCTTCAACACCAAGTTGCAGCTCTCTTTAGAATTACGCAACGCGCAGTGTAGGAGTATGGGGAGACAGTTTTCTATGTTCTTGGGACGTGTATTTCCAGCTGCTTCGTTGTGTACTGCAAAAGCAGGTGCCGATGTCAGGGGCGACTGCCAGAGGACGTATAGCTGCTGTAGTGCTCTCAGCGATAACCGCCACTGGGAGACCTCAGGCAACTGTAAATACCCCCAACTAAGAAGAAAAATATATATAGATTTAGAAAAGGCTTTTCACAGAGTTCAATGGAACAAGCTGATGGATATTTTGAAGAGGAAAGGAGTAGATTGGAAAGAGTGATGACTGATACAGAATCTATATTTACTCCAGAAAGTAAGGATGAGGATTGGAAATGAAATGTCAGAAGGAAGCAGCATTGGACGAGGTGTTAGACAAGGCTGTTGCCTTTCCCCGCTGTTGTTAGTACCTTGAAGAGATTATTGCGAAAAGCTTAGATGGGAAAAGAGGAATATGTATTGGTGGAAAGAGAATAGAATGTATAAGATTTGATGATGGCATGGTATTAGTGGCAAAAAGTGAGCGGACAGTGAATAAAATGCTGAAAGATCTGAATGAAGCTTGTGTGGAATATGGGATGCAAACAAACACAGCAAAAACATAGAGTATGGTCATCAGTACAAGACGCAGACTGTCCAATATTAAAATAGGACGATCTTCCATTAGCCAAGTAAGTGCATTTAAATATATTGGGAGCACAGTAACTGAAGACTTGAGATGTCACCAGGAGGTGAAAATTCAAAATGTCATAGCGAAGGAGGCATACAACAGAAAGATGAGACTTATGTGGCAAATTAGATAAAGGACTAAGGAAAAGGCTTGGGAAATGTTTTGTCTGGAGTCTGGCACTATATGGGGCTGAGACATGGAAGCAAAGACGAGAGGATGAAAAAAGGTTAGCATCATTTGAGATGTGGATGTGGAGGAGAATGGAAAGAATAAGCTGGATGGAAAGAGTGAGTAATGAGAGTATTGGAAAGGGTTGGTGAGAGAAGGTGTCTGCTGAAGTTTGTAAAAGAAAGGAAAAAGAACTGGTTGGGACATTCATTGGGAAGGGAGTGCTTGCTAGCCGATGCTTTGGAAGGATTGGTTTGTGAGACAAGACTGAGAGGAAGAAGGAGATACAAGGTGATAGACGACATAAAGGGAACAGGAAATTATGCAGACCTGAAGAGGATGGCAGAAGACCGTACAGCCTGGAGAACTACCATGTGGAAACCTGCCTTTTGGCTGAACACTGACGATGATGGCGATGATGAAGGAGAAGAAAAAAATATCGTTAAACGGTGTGTCGTGTGCTACTCTAGAGGATAAGGAAGTGAAAGTGCACGGCAGTGTAAAATGTGTGGTGTCGCTCTACATTCACAAGACTGTTTTGAGGTTTACCATACCCAACGATCGTACTAGCTCGTATACAGGGTGTTACAAAAAGGTACGGCCAAACTTTCAGGAAACATCCCTCACACACAAACAAAGAAAAGATGTTATGTGGACATGTGTCCGGAAACGCTTAATTTCCATGTTAGAGCTCATTCTAGTTTCGTCACTATGTACTTGGCCCAATTGAAGGAAGGTAATGTTGACTTCGGTGCTTGTGTTGACATGCGACTCATTGCTCTACAGTACTAGCATCGAGCACATCAGTACGTAGCATCAACAGGTTAGTGTTCATCACGAACGTGGTTTTGCAGTCAGTGCAATGTTTACAAATGCGGAGTCGGCAGATGCCCATTTGATGTATGGATTAGTACGGGGCAATAGCCGTGGCGCGGTACGTTTGTATCGAGACAGATTTCCAGAACGAAGGTGTCCCGACAGGAGGACGTTCGAAGCAATTGATCGGCGTCTTAGGGACCACGGAACATTCCAGCCTATGACTCGCGACTGGGGAAGACCTAGAACGACGAGGACACCTGCAATGGACGAGGCAATTCTTCGTGCAGTTGACGATAACCCTAATGTCAGCGTCAGAGAAGGTAACGTTGACCACGTCACTGTATGGAGAGTGTTACGGGAGAACCAGTTGTTTCCGTACCATGTACAGCGTGTGCGGGCACTATCAACAGCTGATTGGCCTCCACGGATACACTTCTGCGAATGGTTCATCCAACAATGTGTCAATCCTCATTTCAGTGCAAATATTCTCTTTACGGATGAGGCTTCATTCCAACGTGATGAAATTGTAAATTTTCACAATCAACATGTGTGGGCTGACGAGAATCCGCACGCAATTGTGCAATCGCGTCATCAACACAGATTTTCTGTGAACGTTTGGGCAGGCATTGTTGGTGATGTCTTGATTGGGCCCCATGTTCGTCCACCTACGCTCAGTGGAGCACGTTATCATGATTTCATACGGGATACTCTACCTGTGCTGCTAGAACATGTGCCTTTTTCAAGTACGACACAACATGTGGCTCATGCACGATGGAGCTCCTGCACATTTCATGTTCGTACGCTTCTCAACAACAGATTCGGTGACCTGACCGATGGATTGGTAGAGGCGGACCAATTCCGTGGCCTCCACGCTCTCCTGACCTCAACCCTCTTGACTTTCATTTATGGGGGCATTTGAAAGCTCTTGTCTACGCAACGCCGGTACCAAATGTAGGGACTCTTCGTGCTCGTATTGTGGACGGCTGTGATACAATACGCCATTCTCCAGGGCTGCATCAGCGCATCAGGGATTCCATGCGACGGAGGGTGGATGCATGTATCCTCGCTAACGGAGGACATTTTGAACATTTCCTGTAACAAAGTGTTTGAAGTCACGCTGGTACGTTCTGTTGCTGTGTGTTTCCATTCCATGATTAATGTGATTTGAAGAGAAGTAATAAAATGATCTCTAACATGGAAAGTAAGCGTTTCCGGACACATGTCCACATAACATATTTTCTTTCTGTGTGTGTGAGGAATGTTTCCTGAAAGTTTGGCCGTACCTTTTTGTAACACCCTGTATACGCTAGCTGCCGACTGTGACGTCACTGGTGTCCGTGATATCGCCATATATGGACGTGTTTTGAGTCGGCGTTCGATGTGCTCTCTTCAACCGCGCTATCGCTGGATTCCACGCAGCGCTGAGCTGCAAGCCATCGTCTCCATTCTGGGTGTTTGGTGTAATTTTTATTTCAATAGCTTCCTTATTAAACTGCCCCAGAAGCCGTTAGTGCGAGCCACGACAGAGGTATTGTCAAATTTTATGTGGTGACCGTTTTCTAACGCATGCTCAGCTAACGCAGATTTATCTGGATAGCGCCGGCCATCCTGATTTAGGTTTTCCGTGATTTCCTTAAATCCTTTCAGGCAAATGCTGGGATGGTTCCTTTGAAAGGGCACGGCCGATTTCCTTCCCCGTCCTTCCCTAACCCGAGCTTGCGCTCCGTCTCTAATGACCTCGTTGTCGACGGGACGTTAAACACTAATCTCCTCCTCCTCCATCTGGATAACGTAGGCAATAATACCTCTCATGTTCTTTCCTGCGTTGTTCTACAGTGCGCACTCTTTTTCCGATGTACTTCTGGCCACACTCACAAGGTATTTCGTAGACTCCAGGTGTTCTGAGACCTACTGCGTCTTTAACTGGTCTCAGTAATTGACGGATTTTCGTTGCAGGTCTGAAGATTGATTTGATCTTGTGTATTTTCAACAGGCGGCTTATCTTGCTCGACACACAGCCACAGAATGGCAGCAAAGAAAGTTTCTTTTCCTGCTGTTCGTCGGTGGTCTTATTCTGATATTTCCCAGAAATCACTTCTTTCGCTTCATGGGCGCTGAAGCCATTATTCCTGAAAATCTTGCGTAGGTGGCTCAGTTCATGGGACAGGTTATCTTCGTCTGATATTACTCTTGCACGATACACGAATGTTTGTAATACTGTGCGCTTCTGTGCTGGATGATGATGGCTGGTGGCGTGCAGGTAAAGGTCTGTGTGGGTGGGTTTTCTGTAGACGCTGTGGCCAAGGCACTCATTTCGTTCACGGTGGACAAGGACGTCGTGGAAGTGCAATGCATTATCTTTTTCCACCTCCATGATGGTAACTTGAGGTTTACCATACCCAGCGATCGTACTAGCTCGTATATAAAACAATCGTACAAGCTGATACGTATTAAATGTGATTTCATTGAGCCAGTAGCGTATTTAAATATGATCTGATCGGATTAATGTCCGGGTAGTATAGCACATAGAACTCGTCAAAGACCGAAACCAGTCTCAGGAAAATAATTAGTTACACCGCTGTGCTAGAATGGTTGGATTCGTGTCGCGATTACCATTTCCCGAGACGGCACGTTAACGGGCGAATAGCTCCGAACAGCTGAGTAAGACCTCTGAAACAGTTAATGAAATACAATTTGTTTTTCCTAACTTCATTAGAAGTAGGAAATTGCGTCAAAAGTTTCCCGGTTGCAAATAGTAAGGCTACTGTGTGGCGACACTGCGCACGGAAGTTTGGGGGCGCGGAAGGCGGTGAGATAATAGGCCCGTTCTCTCTGCGGAGACAGCGAGGACAATAGCTGTTCTCTTCCCGTGGGATTAGCGGCAGATAAAGCGGCTGTAAAATCGCGCTGGGGCCGTCCTTCGCAAACACCGGCCCGGTGTTGAAACACCGGCAGCCCTGCAGAACGTGGCGCCTGTTGCATAAGGGCCCCCATTTTCAGTTTTCCCTGACCGGAAGGGCGCGCCAGTGAGCCGCAGCGCCGCTACCGATTGTTACGTCCTCGTAACAAGCACACAGTACGTAAAGGACTTCAGCTATCATTCGATCCAAGTTCGAATTTGTGAATGGTTGGAATCTGCTACTCCCTCAGAAACACGGTCTTCAGAATCAAACTAAATGGCTCTGAGCACTATGGGACTCAACTGCTGTGATCATAAGTCCCCTAGAACTTAGAACTACTTAAACCTAACTAACCTAAGGACATCACACACATCCATGCCCAAGGCAGGATTCGAACCTGCGACCGTAGCAGTCGCACGGTTCCGGACTGCGCGCCTAGAACCGCGAGACCACCGCGGCCGGCAATCAAACTAAATCTTATGGGTAAATGTAAATGTGTGACTGGGGCCTCCCGTCGGGTAGGCCGTTAGCCGGATGCAAGTACACTACTGGCCATTAAAATTGCTCCACCAAGAATAAATGCAGATGATAAACGGGTATTCATTGGACAAATATATTATACTAGAACTGACATGTGATTACATTTTCACGCAATTTGGGTGCATAGATCCTCAGAAATCAGTACACAGAACAACCAGCTCTGACTGTAATAACGGCCTTGATACGCCTGGGCATTGAGTCAAACAGAGCTTCAACACGATACCACAGTTCATCAAGAGTAGTGACTGACGTACTGTGACGAGCCAGTTGCTCGGCCACCATTGACCAGACGTTTTCAATTGGTGAGAGATCTGCAGAATGTGCTGGCCAGGGCAGCAGTCGAACATTTTCTGTATCCAGAAAGGCCCGTACAGGACCTGCAACATGCGGTCGTGCATTATCCTGCTGAAATGTAGGGTTTCGCAGGGATCGAATTAAGGGTAGAGCCACGGGTCGTAAGACGTCTGAAATGTAACGTCCACTGTTCGAAGAGCCGTCAATGCGAACAAGAGGTGACCGATACGTGTAACCAATGGCACCCCGTACCATCACGCCGGGTGATACGCAAGTATGGCGATAACGAATACACGCTTCCAATGTGAGTTCACCGCGATGTCGCCAAACACGGATGCGACCATCATGATGCTGTAAACAGAACCTGCATTCATCCGAAGAAAATGACGTTTTGCCATTCGTGCACCCAGGTTCGTCGTCGAGTACACCATCGCAGGCGCTCCTATGTGTGATGCAGCGTCAAGGGTAACCGCAGCCATGGTCTCCGAGCTGATAGTGCATGCTGCTGCAAAAGGCGTCGAACTGTTCGTGCAGATGGTTGTTGTCTTGCTAACGTCCCCAACTGTTGACTCAGGAAACGAGTCGTAGCTGCACGATCCCTTACAGCCATGCAGATAAGATGCCTGTCATCTCGACTGCTAGTGATACGAGGCCGTTGGGATCCAGCACTGCGTTCCGTGTTATCCTCCTGAACACACCGATTGCATATTCTGCTGACAGTCATTGGATCTCGACCAAGGCGAGCAGCAATGTCGCGATACGATAAACCGCAATCGCGATAGGCTTCAATCCGACCTTTATAAAAGTCGGAAATGTGATGGTAGGCATTTCTCCCCCTTACACGAGGCATCACAACAACGTTTCACCAGGCAGTGTCGGGGTCAACTGCTGTTTGTGTATGAGAAATCGGTTGGAAACTTCCTCATGTCAACACCTTGTAGGTGTCGCTACTGGCGCCAAACTTGTGTGAATGCTCTGAAGTGCGTTTGACAGCATATTCTTCCTGTCGGTTAATTTTCGCGTCTGTAGCACGTCATCTTCGTTGTGTAGCAATTTTAACGGCCATTAGTGTATTTCGATTTCACGTCGCTTCGGCGACTTGCGCCTCGAATCCTCTGGGTAAATGCCTACGTAACGAAAGGTGAGGAAAGTGGCCTGCATTGTGCCCACCGAGCGCCGCGGCATACCCGTAGACACTCTCTCGGCGCTTATTCGCAAGGACAGGGGTTGGAATCCCCCCATCATTCTGGTACGTGTGTTTCGCGTCTAATGCGCTCGCCGTGTGTAGTACGTTGATCACGTCTCCCTTCTTTTACATAAGTGAATGTGATGCTGGCTAGTTGTTAGATACCTGTGGTGACATCTGTTGAGGATGGCAGAGGTAGTATGAGACTGACAAGGGGAGGCCGCCAGTTGTGAAATTCGGATTCGATTCATACTGCGCATAATAAAAGCTCATGGCCAGAGGTGTTATGTGGCAAAGCACCAAGATGCACTCCTTAGCCGTTGTCGAGAAAATCGACAGTTAAAAGAAACCGTTGTGGTGAAATACTCTCTACGATTTATTATATCTTACAGCGTCGTGGCGCTGCGGTAAGCGCTCGGGTTCGTAACCCAAAGGTCGCCGGATCGAATCTCGCGCCATGCAACCTTTTTTTTTTTTGTAATTCAAATATGGGGTCTCTACTCTAATTCGAACGTTTGACTTACACTATACGTATTCGTTTCGGAAAATCGTTACTACGTCTTCCGTTAACTACACGTGTAAATATTATGAAGACAATTAATAACATTTGTGAAATACAACTTTGTTTGCAGAAAACATAATAATGTTCGAAGTCGCCAGTTTTTTCACGACAAACGACTGTCAACAACTTATTATATGCATAATTGTTGCAACTGATTGCCGGGAATTATATATATATATATATATATATATATATATATATATATATATATATATGAATTACAAAAAACAAATACTAAAAAAAAAGTTGTATGGCGCGAGATTCGATCCGGCGACCTTTGGAATACGAACCCGAGCGCTTACCGCTACGCCACGGAGCTGTAGGAAACTATAAATTGTAGAGAGTATTTCACCGCAACTGTTTCTTTTAACTGTCGATTTTCTCGACAATGGCTGAGAACTGGATCTTGGTGCTTTGCCACATTACACCTCTGGCCATGAGCTTTTATTATGCGAAGTATGAATCGAATCTGAATTTCACAATTGGCGGCCTCCCCTTGTGAGTTTCGAAAGCGGCGTCCTTACAGGCATCCTCACCGGATAAACAGGCAAGTGGGGATAAGTCAGCACATCGAAAGGCTCAAACCCCAAAGTCTTTTCACAAGCATTTGGCGGCGAAAAAGCTGACAACAGAAGCTCACGGCGTTGTCGACTGTATGAACAGTAGCACTGCCCTACTGAAGCCACGCATTCTGGAGCTAGTGCTTGGGTATAATTGTAATAAATTGTTGCCTCATCGGTGCGTAGCGCTCAGTCATCATCTCCATCTACATTTATACTCCGGAAGCCACCCAACGGTGTGTGGCGGAGGGCACTTTACGTGCCACTGTCATTACCTCCCTTTCAGTCGCGTATGGTTCGCGGGAAGAACATCTACCGGAAAGCCTCCGTGCGCGCTCCAATCTCTGTAATTTTACATTCGTGATCTCCTCGGGAGGTATAAGTCGGGGGAAGCAATATATTCGATACCTCATCCAGAAACGCACCCTCTCGAAACCTGGACAGCAAGCTACACCGCGATGCAGAGCGCCTCTCTTGCAGAGTCTGCCTCTTGGGTTTGCTAAAGGTCTCCGTAACGCTATCACGCTTACCAAACAACCCTGTGACGAAACGCGCCGCTGTTCTTTCGATCTTGTCTATCTCCTCTGTCAACCCGACCTGGTGCCACGAAGGGACGTGACGAAGATTTACAGAAGACGTGAACGAGTGAGAGAAAGCTACACGTTTTCCAGTCTCTTTCGATAACCGTTCAGGAACGGACTGGACTGGAGTCGGTGCAGTGGCGGGCACTCGCTACCGGCGTGCAGACGACACTGGCCGCACACAACTGGGTCCCTATGCTGTGTCTTCCTGCCATTTTGCCAATATGTTCGGTACGCGAGCGCACCGAACGGAGTTTTCGAAACAGAGCCCCAACATTATTCAGTGCGCATTTCGAAAGTGATGCCGAACGGTCCTAGCGAACCGAAGCGCTGTTGTAAGTTCTCCTCGCGCCAACCAATGAAAAGCAATGTGCCCCAGATCCGCGGATGCGCACTGCAGCGCCACAGCGGCACGAACTCAAAGAGGCTAGCAGCCGACACAGGCATGCCATTCTTCACAGTACCGAAAAGTGTGGCTAGAGTGCGTAATACTGTTCAGGTTTTGCTGAACACGGGCTTCCAAGAACGCTTGATAACGATAGATTATTGCCTGTGGTCTGGAAACTGTCGTAAATGTCACATTATGTCATTTTATTCTCATTCACATCCACGTCTTGTTTTGGATTTTAGGTTCAAATGTCTCTGAGCACTATGGGACTTAACATCTGAGGTCATCAGTCCCCTAGAACTTAGAACTACTTAAACCTAACTAACCTCAGGACATCACACACATCCATGCCCGAGGCAGGATTCGAACCTGCGACCGTAGTGGTCTCGCGGTTCCAGACTGAGGCGCCTAGAACCGCTCGGCCACACCGGTCGGCTGGATTTTAGGTTTCGGTGTATGGATTTTAGTTTTCGGAGTATGGGTTAGGAATGGACTGTAGTACAACATTGTACAAATACATCTATAGAAACACTCGTAAAATCGTCATTTTTTCTGTTTTCCGTCATTGCTAAGTTGCTTTAAAATTCATGGAGGTACGTTCCGTCAACGCAATTAATTGAAGGCAGTTTGTTCATTGCGTTTCGCTTCCTTTATTCGTGATGACGCTTCACAAATAGAAGAAGCGTAAGTGAATAAACTGCCTTCAATTAGTTGCATGCCGGCCGAAGTGGCCGTGTGGTTCTAGGCGCTACAGTCTGGAACCGCGGGACCGCTACGGTTGCAGGTTCGAATCCTGCCTCGGGCATGGATATGTGTGATGTCCTTAGGTTAGTTAGGTTTAAGTAGTTCTAAGTTCTAGGGGACTGATGCCCTGAGCAGTTAAGTCTCAGCCGGCCGAAGTGGCCGTGCGGTTAAATGCGCTGCAGTCTGGAACCGCAAGACCGCTACGGTCGCAGGTTCGAATCCTGCCTCGGGCATGGATGTTTGTGATGTCCTTAGGTTAGTTAGGTTTAACTAGTTCTAAGTTCTAGGGGACTAATGACCTCAGCAGTTGAGTCCCATAGTGCTCAGAGCCATTTGAACCATTTTTGAGTTAAGTCTCATAGTGCTCAGAGCCAATTAGTTGCATAGACGGAACACATCTCCAAGAGCTCGAAAAATTGTTCAAGAGAGTGTCAAACAATAAGAAGATGCACAGAAGGTGGTTGTAGCTCGCTCCTATAGATCCAGATGATGAAGTAACTTCCGTATATGATGCATCAACGATTTGGTTCATAAAAACGAAATTGAAAAAATCGCATTTTCGTGAGCGTGTGGTGAGTGCAGCTATAGAACTTCGCTGTAGTTTATAACATGAATTTGATGAATCAAAATCTTTCATATATCGTGGTGTAGTCTGAAAATATTGTGGCGGGAACCTTTCAATCTCTGTCTACTGTTGTTAACGGTTCGATCGCAGATAAATACTTGTGACAAGCTAAAATATAGAAACGATTAGTGCTAGTCTCATTCGCCGTAATTTACGTTGTGCTCTTAGATTCCTGTCTGACCACACTCTCGGAAGTTGCTACGTATTCCGAAAGAAATGGTGAATTATTTGTGACAAGAAGAAGTATAAATGTCACTGTCAGTTGTTTCACGCACAGTAATTTCATCTTTCATTTCTTAAACATGTGGAAGTCACGAAATCGGAGTTACTGAGAAAGCTCTTACGTGTAAATTACAGTGAATATTTCAGAAAAATGCTTAACTTTGAAGATTAACGAAGTCTCAGAATGCGTTGCAAACTCGAAGAGGAAAAAGAAATTTTCGAAACCAGCAATATACGAATCTACGTCCTTTACCACGGCAGTTCGTCGTCTCAACAACTTCGCTACCCCAGCTTCCGTAATACCGCTGCTTCATTTTATGTAATTCTCAGCGAGAGAGACGCAGGCTGACTTCGTTGCCGTATGATGCGGGCGTAAGCCGTAAATGCATGAAATTTTGGAAGGTTTCCTCTATCAGGCCCCACAAAATTCCTTTGCATTGTTACTTAAAAGTTTTGAACGCGTTTCGACGATTAATAAGTAAACCTCCTGGCAGATTAAAATTGTGTGCCGGACCGAGACTCGAACTCGTGACCTTTGCCTTTCGCAAGCAAGTGCTAACACTAGCACTAGCACTTGCCCGCGAAAGGCAAAGGTCCCGAGTTCGAGTCTCGGTCCGACACACAGTTTTAATCTGCCAGTAAGTTTCATATCAGCGCACATTCCGCTGCAGAGTGAAAATCTCATTCTGGAATAAGAAAACCTTTTGCGGAAAAGAGTACGCGAAATCACTAGTAATTTCAGCCTACACTCACGTGTTATATGTAAACAGAGCCGATGTCTTGATATTTAATGAGCTTTAAACTCTTAATTGCATAAAATAACAGGTATTTTGAGAGAATATTGACCGAAAACCACTTTCTTGGATGTTGCAATCATTCACAGTAACAACCTAACCTAACCACATTTCTAACAAAGGAAAATAGTCTATTATGAACTCACTTTCCAACTGGACGCGTCCTATGGTGATTCTTTAGTAACACAGACACTGAATCTAGCTACAATCGCTCAGGATGTTTAAAATAACAAATTATTGATGTAAATAAACCACAGCTAACCGAACGACAGGGCCATACCGAAATCCAAAACATCTCGATACAGTTGTCGAAAAATTGGCGGGGGGACCGTTCGGTAACAAGTCTCAGAAGAATACTGAATAGGAAACTCGGATAAAGAACCGAAAATGACGTCACTACCGAGACTAATCCACTGCAACGATCGGTATGGACGATACAGAATAGGGCCCCTGGCCTCCCACGAGTCAGGTAGCACGCAGCTTTGACGTCGACTGACTTTTCTACTGACCACTCTGGCTGCGTCTGCCACCGTGGCGCACAGCCGCTCGATACTGGAGTTCTTTGGTGCATATTTACAATACTTTCCTGTGGAGGCATTCCGAGCCTCGCCATAACTGGTTCACCGAACAATGCACTGGCACACAGCCATAACTGTTTTGCTGCAATTTGAAACACATTTTTGCTCAGCTAAACAAGGATCTTTCCTGTAATAAAGATATTTCTGCCATAATGTTGCGTCACTTTTTGAACACGCGATGTTATAGTAACGGCAGGAGTCTACCGAAGCAACTGAAAATGGCACCGAGGAAGTCAATCAACTCCAGGGGGAGGGTCGGTTTGTACTCAGGGGGTTTTTAGAGGCAGTGCGACGCAGCGCCTTCCTCGCTGCTGCAGGGCAACCCGGGGCAGATGCCAGAATTTGCACTATCCCGGTTGGACATACAAGAACGCTCGTCGAGTGGCATGGCGTATCTCTCGCCAATACGACAGCTACTTCATTTATCACATACTAACACTCCTAACACAGCGGTAAACAGCATCAGAAAATAATGGAAATGTGATATCTATCAACACGAAATAACAAAAAGCTTTATGTGACAGAATGTAAGTGTATATGTGTCGTAATTTTGAAATTTGTACTGTAGGCCTACTTTTCGATACAGAATAGACGTATAAGGTTTCATATGTGTCACGGCTTTTTTCTGCATGTCTCCACTAACCTAAGATAAATGTTTAATTATCACAGGTTAGTAAATAGAAATGCCTCCACAAGATGTTGTCATCTGACAATAATTTTTCAAACAGAATAATAGACAAAATTAATACATAAAGTACGGAAGCATGTGTGGATAAAACAAAAATAAGCAAACTCTCACTCGAATAAGACGGAAATCCTGTCTTATTTTTCTCCGCAAACACGGAATGTATGAAAGAAACACCAGAAAGATTTTTATTTGCTGCTGCTGGCTGCTGGTTTAGGTTGCTACTAAGGCGAGCTTATTTCAAACGTTTGCCTGTGGTTCCAGCATATTGCCAGCGCTAGCATATCTTGGCAATGGATTCACGGGACTAATCTAACTGTATTACCTAAACACACCCGAAAGTGGACTATATCTTCCGACACATGTAATGTGAGGAATACATCATTTGCACGGTAAAGGTCAAATGTTTTATTAGTTCCTACCCAGACTGCCACGGTCGCCAGAGATCTACCTACGCGTATGGAAAAGTGAGTGTGCTTGCTTTCCACATTTACGTCTCGCCTGTCGGTTTTCCAGTCTCCTTCGGAGCGACAATCCGATTAGGCGTTTGATACAGTTCCCCACAGTCGTTTAATGAACAAAGTAAGAGCATATGGACCATCAGACCAATTGTGTGATTGGATTGAAGAGTTCCTAGATAACGGAACGCAGCATGTCATTCTCAATGGAGAGAAGTCTTCCGAAGTAAGAGTGATTTCAGGTGAGCCGCAGGGGAGTGTCATAGGACCGTTGCTATTCACAATATACATAAATGACCTTGGGGATAAGATCGGAAGTTCACTGAGGCTTTTTACAGATGATGCTGTAGTATATCGAGAGGTTGTAACAATGGGAAATTGTACTGAAATGCAGGAGAATCTGCAACGAATTGACGCATGGTGCAGGGAATGGCAATTGAATCTCAATGTAGACAAGTGTAATGTGCTGCGAATACATAGAAAGGAAGATCTTTTATCATTTAGCTACAATATAGTAGGTCAGTAACTGGAAGCAGTTAATTCCATAAATTATCTGAGAGTAGGCATTAGGAGTGATTTAAAATGGAATGACTGTGGTCTCACCGCCAGACACCACACTTGCTAGGTGGTAGCTTTAAATCGGCCGCGGTCCATTAGTACATGTCGGACCCGCGTGTCGCCACTGTCAGTGATCGCAGACCGAGCGCCACCACACGGCAGGTCTAGAGAGACTTACTAGCACTCGCCCCAGTTGTACAGCCGACGTTGCTAGGAAAGGTTCACTGAGAATTACGCTCTCATTTGCCGAGACGATAGTTAGCATAGCCTTCTGCTAAGTCAATTGCTACGACCCAGCAAGGCGCCATTTATCCTTTGCTATGTATCTAATGAAGCAAGTACAGTAACAAGACCAATGTTCACCAATTGTTGATTAAAGTTAAGTATTCCAGCAGCTACGTATTTTTCTTTATAGCATTCATTAAGTATCCTGTTTCAGACCTCACGCCATCCTGCGTGAGCTTATAGCGTGCATTTCGGCATCCTCAAACAACACGGTGTTGGTACTTCTGCCGACACATCAATGACCATATAAAGTTAATAGTCGGTAAAGCAGATGCCAGACTGAAATTCAATGGAAGAATCCTAAGGAAATGCAATCCGAAAACAAAGGAAGTAGGTTACAGTACGCTTGTTCGCCCACTGCTTGAATACTGCTCAGCAGTGTGGGATCCGTACCAGATAGGGTTGATAGAAGAGATAGAGAAGATCCAACGGAGAGCAGCGCGCTTCGTTACAGGATCATTGTCGTTGGCCGTACTTCTGTTGTGGTGGTTTTGTCTGCAGTGCCGCATGCAGAATTCGACAGTGATGCTCAAGATGGAAACGAACAGAGTAGTAATTCCGTTTCGGGGAAAATGGAAACAGTTGCTCACGTACTGAAGAAAAATACAAGTAAGCGAGAGAAGCACGATGTGTGCAAGTACAGACACCTGGATGTTGATGATTTATGGTTGTTTATCGTTAACAGAATGCAAACGGAGAACGTGAAGTGTAAGAGAAGCAGCATTGTCTTCTTTCTTCATTCTTATAACTATTATCATCAAAAGAACACTAGACATCGTAATAACAGGTGGTTGATTTATTTAAGCTATAAAATTAACCGAAAATATTCTATTTAATTTCTCTCCTCAGATTCCTCCAATGAATCGCAATGTGTTCAGTTCTTTGGAAGTTTTTACGCAAATGAAGCTATTTTCTGCCTTCTATCAGAGCCGCGTGCCCCTTTTGACGCCGCGGCGAATTTTAGTGCTGTACTTTCGTTTTGTGGTGTGTTGCACATACACGAGGCAAGATGTAAGAAAAGAGCAATCGATTTGTATTACTCTGGTGCAACGGATACAAAAATAATTAATGTCGGTTTATGTGTAGCTGCGTTCATAAGATACACAGAAAGCGCCTACGGAATTGGAATGTCTGCATCCGGGAGAACACATCCTGAAAACCAGCTTACGGAACAAGATTCGCACCTCTGATGAAATGTTTGCGCACTAAACAATTTGCTCCCGCACTGAAAGTTATTGTACATAGACATAAGTACATGACTTTGTAGTTATGGGTTGCATAACTAAGATAACTAAGAATGGAATACCCAGACAAACAACTGGAAGATGCAACCACTCCCCAAGTCTTACAAGTGCGTCTGTATGGCGTGATCTCTGCTCGCCTCACAATTGTCTACTCCTTGTTTTGATCATGTTTGTTAATCCTGTAATGTTTACCATAAATGAAATGATCGTATGGCATTGTTGGGCGGGAGGCCCCATGCGGGGTGGTTCGGCCGCCGCGTTGCAAGTCCTCTTTAGTTGACGTCACATCGGCGACTTGCAAGTCAATGATGATGAAGGACACACAACACCCAGTCCTCTGCCGGGAATCGAACCCCGATCCCCTGCGTGCTAGCTGTAACGCTACCGGTACGCTACGGAGGTAGACTGTTTACCATAATAATTACGTACATAAAATTTTCACTTTCCCTCCCTCTCTCTCTCTCTCTCTCTCCCCCTCCCTCCCTCCCCCCCCCCTGCCCACTCTCTCTCTCTCTCTCTCTCTCTCTCTCTCTCTCTCTCTCTCTCTGTGATTGTGTAGCTCTTTACACAGGATGAGTCATGTAGACGTAAAATCGCTTTTGTTTTGTGAATAGTTATAGGCCTACATAACTAAATCCAGTTTTCGGCCAACGTTAGAGTGTCGAGCGGCACGTATTTTTTGGTTTGGTTAACGTTTCTAGCGCTGGTATCAAGGGAGATATTGAAGCAAGCACCTTTTTTTAATAGGACCGTATACTTTTTATAACAATATTCTATAGCTCTTGAGAAGACAATTACAGCGACACAGGGTTTAATAATGTTGACGTTGAAACCTGTCGTAAAAATGTTCGAGAAATGTCCTAGAATGTGAGAGCCTGTTGGCCGGAATCGGCAGTAGCGGTGCAAACACCGCCAAGCAGAGCTCTCGTGCTACGCCGTGTAAGAATGTCAACACATTTGCCTGTTTACTCGTCTGCACTGCAGGCCGCTCATTTCTGCTTCAACATTGGTTGTGTGCAGACATGTGCGCCAATGAGGAGAAGTTGGATGTATTACTTTTGTTGGTTCAAATGGCTCTGAGCGCTGCGGGTCGTAACTCCTAAGGTCATCAGTCCCCTAGAACTTAGAACTACTTAAACCTAACTAACCTAAGGACATCACACACATCCATGCCCGACGCAGGATTCGAACCTGCGACCGTAGCGGTCGCGCGGTATGACTTTTGTAAGGTGGAAGTACACTACTGACCATTAAAATTGCTACACCAAGAAGAAATGCAGATGATAAACGGGTATTCATTGGACAAATATGTTATACTAGAACTGGCTTGTGGATACATTTTCACGCAATTTGGGTGCATATATCCTGAGAAATCAGTACCCAGAACAACCACCTCTGGCCGTAATAACGGCCTTGATACGCCTGGACATTGAGTCGAACAGCGCTTGGATGGCGTGTACAGGTACATCTGCCCATGCAGAATCAACAAGATACCACAGTTCATCAAGAGTACTTCAAAAAAATGGTTCAAATGGCTCTGAGCACTATGGGACTCAACTGAAGAGGTCATAAGTCCCCTAGAACTTAGAGCTACTTAAACCTAACTAACGTAAGGACAACACACACATCCGTGCCCGAGGCAGGATTCGAACCTGCGACCGTAGCGGTCGCGTGGTTCCAGACTGTAGCGCTAGAACCGCTCGGCCACCACCAAGAGTACTGAGTGACGTATTGTCACGAGCCAGTTGCTCGACCACCATTGACCAGACGTTTTCAATTGGTGAGGGATCTGGAGAATTTGCTGGTCAGGGCAGCGGTCGAACATTTTCTGAATCCAGAAAGGACCTGCGACATGCGGTCGTGCATTATCCTGTTGGAATGTAAGGGTCGCAGGGATCGCATGAAGGGTAGAGCAACGAGTCGTAACACATCTGAAATGTAACGTCCACTGTTCAAAGTGCCGTCAATGCGAACAAGAGGTGACCGACACGTGTAACCAGTGGCACCCCATACCATCACGCCGGGTGATACGCCAGTATGGCGATGACGAATACACGCAACCAATGTGCGTTCACCGCGATGTCGCCAAAAACGGATACGAACATAATTATGCTGTGAACAGAACCTGGATTCATCCGAAAAAATGACTTTTTGCCATTCGTGCACCCAGGTTCATCGTTGAGTACACCATCGCAGGCGCTCCTCTCTGTGATCCAGCGTCAAGGGTAGCCGCAGCCACGGTCTCCGAGCTGATAGTCCATGCTGCTGCAAACGTCGTCGAACTGTTCGTGCAGATGGTTGTTGTCTTGCAAACGTCCCCATCTGTTGGCTCAGGGATCGAGACGTGGCTGCGCGATCCGTTACAGCCATGCGGATAATATGCCTGTCATCTCGACTGCTAGTGATACGAGGCCGTTGGGATCAAGCACGGCGTTTCGTATTACCCTCCTGAACCCACCGATTCCATATTCTGCTAACAGTCATTGGATCTAGACCAACGCGAACAGCAATGTCGCGATACGATAAACCGCAATCGTGATAGGCTACAATCCGACCTTCATCAAAGTCGGAAACATGATGGTACTCATTTCTCCTTTTTAAACGAGGCATCACAACAACGTTTCACAAAGCAACGCCGGTCAACTGCTCTTAGTGTATGAGAAATCGGTCGTAAACTTACCTCATGTCAGCACGTTGTAGGTGTCGCCACCGGCGCCAACCTTGCGTGAATGCTCTGAAAAGCTAATCATTTGCATTTGACAGCATCTTCTTCCAGTTGGTTAAATTTCGCGTCTGTAGCACGTCATCTTCGTGGTGTAGCAATTGTAATGGCCAGTAGTGTATATGGTTCCATTTAAAAAAAAGTACTTGCTTCATTACCTCAGTCGACAACAGCTGGCCGGCCTGTGTGGCCGAGCGGTTCTAGGCGTTTCAATCTGGAACCGCGCGACGGCTACGGTCGCAGGTTCGAATCCTGCGTCGGGCATGGCTGTGTGTGATGTCCTTAGGTTAGTTAGGTTTAAGTAGTTCTAAGTTGTAGGCGAATATGACCGCAGATGTTAAGTCCCATAGTGCTCAGAGCCATTTGAACCATTTTTTGACAACAGCTCTTAAAACATTAACCAAACAAAAATAAAAGTATATGTGAACCTCGACGTTCTAGCATTTGCCGAAAATCGCGTTTCGATGTGAGTAACCGTTCACGAAATAAAGGGAAGTTACGTCTTACGTGATCCCGTACATAACAACAGGTACACAAGATGCAGTTGGTGGAAGCGTATAAGTGCCACATATTATTTGCTGACATGTTGGGAAGTGTCATGATTAATCGCTCTTACCGCTTAAGTTCGTTCCTTTTTTACAAGTTGTTAAACCCAGTTCATTAAGTTAATAGGAATATAAAAAAAGGGAGGAAGGTTTATCTGTTTAGCAAGAGTAATAGAAGGCAGATTTCAGACCACCTAACAGATCAAAACGAAAATTTCTGTTCCGACACTGACAATGTTGAGTGTTTATGGAAAAAGTTCAAGGCAATCGTAAAATGCGTTTTAGACAGGTACGTGCCGAGTAAAACTGTGAGGGACGGGAAAAACCCACCGTGGTACAACAACAAAGTTAGGAAACTACTGCGAAAGCAAAGAGAGCTTCACTCCAAGTTTAAACGCAGCCAAAACCTCTCAGACAAACAGAAGCTAAGCGATGTCAAAGTTAGCGTAAGGAGGGCTATGCGAGAAGCGTTCAGTGAATTCGAAAGTAAAATTCTATGTACAGACTTGACAGAAAATCCTAGGAAGTTCTGGTCTTACGTTAAATCAGTAAGTGGCTCGAAACAGCATATCCAGACACTCCGGGATAATGATGGCATTGAAACAGAGGATGACACGCGTAAAGCTGAAATACCAAACACCTTTTTCCAAAGCTGTTTCACAGAGGAAGACCGCACTGCAGTTCCTTCTCTAAATCCTCGCACAAACGAAAAAATGGCTGACATCGAAATAAGTGTCCAAGGAATAGAAAAGCAACTGGAATCGCTCAACAGAGGAAAGTCCACTGGACCTGACGGGATACCAATTCGATTCTACACAGAGTACGCGAAAGAACTTGCCCCCCTTCTAACAGCCGTGTACCGCAAGTCTCTAGAGGAACGGAGGGTTCCAAATGATTGGAAAAGAGCACAGGTAGTCCCAGTCTTCAAGAAGGGTCGTCGAGCAGGTGCGCAAAACTATAGTCCTATATCTCTGACGTCGATCTGTTGTAGAATTTTAGAACATGTTTTTTGCTCGAGTATCATGTCGTTTTTGGAAACCCAGAATCTACTATGTAGGAATCAACATGGATTCCGGAAACAGCGATCGTGTGAGACCCAACTCGCGTTATTTGTTCATGAGACCCAGAAAATATTAGATACAGGCTCCCAGGTAGATGCTATTTTTCTTGACTTCCGGAAGGCGTTCGATACAGTTCCGCACTGTCGCCTGATAAACAAAGTAAGAGCCTACGGGATATCAGACCAGCTGTGTGGCTGGATTGAAGATTTTTTAGCAAACAGAACACAGCATGTTGTTATCAATGGAGAGACGTCTACAGACGTTAAGGTAACCTCTGGCGTGCCACAGGGGAGTGTTATGGGACCATTGTTTTTCACAATATATATAAATGACCTAGTAGATAGTGTCGAAAGTTCCATGCGGCTTTTCGCGGATGATGCTGTAGTATACAGAGAAGTTGCAACATTAGAAAATTGTAGCGAAATGCAGGAAGATCTGCAGCGGATAGGCACTTGGTGCAGGGAGTAGCAACTGTCCCTTAACATAGACAAATGTAATGTATTGCGAATACATAGAAAGAAGGATCCTTTATTGTATGATTATATGATAGCGGAACAAACACTGGTAGCAGTTACTTCTGTAAAATATCTGGGAGTATGCGTGCGGAACGATTTGAAGTGGAATGATCATATAAAATTAATTGTTGGTAAGGCGGGTACCAGGTTGAGATTCATTGGGAGAGTGCTTAGAAAATGTAGTCCAGCAACAAAGAAGGTGACTTACAAAACACTCGTTCGACCTATACTTGAGTATTGCTCATCAGTGTGGGATCCGTACCAGATCGGGTTGACGGAGGAGATAGAGAAGATCCAAAGAAGAGCGGCGCGTTTCGTCACAGGGTTATTTGGTAACCGTGATAGCGTTACGGAGATGTTTAATACACTCAAGTGGCAGACTCTGCAAGAGAGGCGCTCTGCATCGCGGTGTAGCTTGCTCGCCAGGTTTCGAGAGGGTGCGTTTCTGGATGAGGTATCGAGTATATTGCTTCCCCCTACTTATACCTCCCGAGGAGATCACGCGACTGGAACAGGAAAGGGAGGTAATGACAGTGGCACGTAAAGTGCCCTCCGCCACACACCGTTGGGTGGCTTGCGGAGTATGAATGTAGATGTAGATGTAGAAGTGCTGTGTTCAAATGGTTCAAATGGCTCTGAGCCCTATGGGACTTAACAGCTGAGGTCATCAGTCCCCTAGAACTTAGAATTGCTTAAACCTAACTAACCTTATGACATCACACACATCCATGCCCGAGGCAGGATTCGAACCTGCGGCCGTAGTGGTCTAGTGGTTCCAGACAGAAGCGCCTAGAACCGCTCGGCCATATCGGCCGGCTAAGTGATATGTACTCCACGCTTGTGTGCAATGGATCATTTTAATGTGCTGTCGTTGACAAGTTGAGGACTTACGTAACGTGTAAGGAGCAAAACAACACTGCAGTTCCTTATCCACGTGCGTAAAACGGAAGAATTCGAACGCTTTTTTCACAAGCGGCACGACGTGAGCGACTAGGTGCGCCCATGTGAAACAGGGAGTGCCGTTAAAGCACCCTCCGTCCGTCTGATCAGGAGCCGGCGGTCGCTCGAAAGCCAGCTAATGGGAGAATCGACAGTTTTAAAAACCGTCGCGGTATTAACACAAAACACGAGCTATTTGAATTGCAGTTTCAGGTTCAGTGTCGATAACGGGTAAGTTTACAGAAATAATTGTTATTTGGAGAAAGAAACATTCTCCCAAATTGTTTGCATATGGTGTATGAGGGGCGTTCGAAAAGTCCGTGCAAAAATAAAACTTTTTTTTTATTTTTCGACGTAGTCTCCTTTTAGACTTATACTCTTCGTCCAACGCTGTTCTAATTTGTTGATCCCTTCCGAATAGTAGGAATGATCCCAGTCTGCAAAATAGTTATTAGTTGCTGCAATCACCTCCTCGTTTGAATAAAATCTTTGTCCCACCAGCTATTTCTTCAAATTGGGGAACAAATAGTAGTCCGAGGGAGCCAAGTCTGGAGAATAGGGGGGATGTGAAACGAGTTGGAATCCTGTTTCCATTAATTTTGCGACCACAACTGCTGAGGTGTGTGCTGGTGCATTGTCGTGATGGAAAAGGATTTTTTTGGGGTCTAATCGCCGGCGTTTTTGTTGCAGCTCGGTTTTCAAACGGTCCACTAACGATGAATAATATGCACCTGTAATAGTTTTTCCTTTTCCAATTAGTCGATGAGGCTTATCCCTTGCGAATCTCAAAAGACAGTCGTCACAACCTTTCCGGCCGTAGGACTGGTCTTCGCCTTTTTGGTGCAGATTCTCCCTCGGTAACTCATTGTTTAGATTGTTGTTTGGTCTCTGGAGTATAGTAATGTATCTATGTTTCATCCACAGTGACGAAACGACGCTAAAATTCCTGCGGATTCTTTCTGAACAGCTGCAAACCATCCTTGCAACACTTCACACGATTCCGTTTTTGGCCACGCGTGAGCAATAGGGGAACCCATCTTGCGGATAGCTTTCTCGTGTCCAAATGTTTATGCAAAATATTATGTACCCGTTCATTCGAGATGCCCACAGCGCTGGCAAACTCACGCACCTTAACTCTTCTGTCATCCATCACCATATCATAGATTTTACCAATGATTTCTGGTGTCGTGGCCTCCACAGGGCGTCCAGAACATTCAGCATCACTTGTGCCCATATGGCCACTCCGAAAACTGTTCTAATCGAAGGTGCAGAGTCACCGTAATGTTTATCAAGCTTCTCTTTAGTCTTCTCCTGAGGCGTTTTGCCTTTCATACAGTAATGTTTACTCACCACACGAAATTCTTTTTGTCCACTTTTTGACAATCACACAACTTCCTTGATTCACACGAATGCCAAACACAAAGAAATTGACCAATATGGCTGCAGCTTGGTGTGCGTTCTTTCCAAAGATGCTACTAACTAAACATGACCTCGATACGCGCCGGAGGTGCCATCTCTCGGACTTTGCACGGACTTTTCAAACGCCCCTCGTACTGTTAAACGCACTAAAACTGCACAACCCCATTTTTAAAATTACCGGAGTTTCTGACGATAAATCACAAAAAATTAAACACCGCTAATACGCATGTTACAGTTTTTGGCTCTAAAATAGAAACGAAGTGGAAGAATTGTAGTATAATGTTTCGCAGAAATAAAGACAGAGACACTGAACATGAAACGTGGTTGTCGAAACATTTTTGGGTAAAGGAGAAACACTGTGTTTTGCAGAATGCGGATTTTTGATGAACCGGAATTCAATGTCCTGTTGTTGTTGTTGTGGTCTTCAGTCCTGAGACTGGTTTGATGCAACTCTCCATGGTACTCTATCCTGTGCAAGCTGCTTCATCTCCCAGTACCTACTGCAGCCTACATCCTTCTGAATCTGCTTAGTGTATTCATCTCTTGGTCTCCCTTTACGATTTTTACCCTCCACGCTGCCCTCCAATGCTAAATTTGTGATCCCTTGGTGCCTCAGAACATGCCCTACCAACCGATCCCTTATTCTTGTCAAGTTGTGCCACAAACTCCTTCTCCCCTATTCTATTCAATACCTCCTCATTAGTTACATGATCTACCCATCTAATCTTCAGGATACTTCTGTAGCACCACATTTCGAAAGCTTCTATTCTCTTCTTGTCCAAACTATTTATCGTCCATGTTTCACTTCCGTACATGGCTACACTCCATACAAATACTCTCAGAAACGACTTTCTGACACTTAAATCTATACTCGATGTTAACAAATTTCTCTTCTTCAGAAACGCTTTCCTTGCCATTGCCAGTCTACATTTTATATCCTCTCTTCTCTACTTCGACCATCATCAGTTATTTTGCTCCCCAAATAGCAAAACTCCTTTACTACTTTAAGTGTCTCGTTTACTAATCTAATTCCCTCAGCATCACCCGACTTAATTCGACTACATTCCATGATCCTAGTTTTGGTTTTGTTGATGTTCATCTTATATCCTCCTTTCAAGACAGTGTCCATTTCGTTCAACTGCTCTTCCAAGTCCTTTGCTGTCTCTGACAGAATTACAATGTCATCGGCGAACCTCAAAGTTTTTATTTCTTCTCCATGGATTTTAATACCTACTCCGAATTTTTCTTTTGTTTCCTTTACTGCTTGCTCAATATACAGATTGAATGACTTCGGGGAGAGGCTACAACCCTGTCTCACTCCCTTCCCAACCACTGCTTCCCTTTCATGCCCCTCGACTCTTATAACTGCCATCTGGTTTCTGTACAAATTGTAAATAGCCTTTCGCTCCCTGTATTTTACCCCTGCCACCTTTAGAATTTGAAAGAGAGTATTCCAGTCAACATTGTCAAAAGCTTTCTCTAAGTCTACAAATGCTAGAAACGTAGGTTTGCCTTTCCTTAATCTTTCTTCTAAGGTAAGGCGTAAGGTCAGTATTGCCTCACGTGTTCCAGTTTTTCTACGGAATCCAAACTGATCTTCTACCAGTTTTTCCATTCGTCTGTAAAGAATTCGCGTTAGTATTTTACAGCTGTGACTTATTAAACTGATAGTTCGGTAATTTTCACATCTGTCAACAGCTGCTTTCTTAGGGATTGGAATTACTATATTCTTCTTGAAGTCTGAGGGAATTTCGCATGTCTCATACATCTTGCTCAGCAGAAGGTAGAGTTTTGTCAGGAGTGGCTCTCCCAAGGCTGTCAGTAGTTCTAATGGAATGTTGTCGAGTCCCGGCGCCTTGTTTCGACTCAGGTCTTTCAGTGCTCTGTCAAACTCTTCACACAGTATCATATCTCCCATTTCATCTTCATCTACATCATCTTCCATTTCCATAATATTGTCCTCAAGAACATCGCCCCTGTATAGACCCTCTATATACTCCTTCCACCTTTTTGCTTTCCCTTCTTTGCTTAGAACTGGGTTTCCATCTGAGCTCTTGATATTGATACAAGTGGTTCTCTTTTCTCCAAAGGTCTCTTTAATTTTCCTGTAGGCAGTATCTACTTACCCCTAGTGAGATAAGCCTCTACATCGTTACATTTGTCCTCTAGCCATCCCTGCTTAGCCATTTTGCACTTCCTGTCGATCTCATTTTTGAGACGTTTGTATTCCTTTTTGCCTGCTTTATTTGCTGCATTTTTATATTTTCTCCTTTCATCTATTAAATTCAATATTTCTTCTGTTACCCAAGGATTTCTAACAGACCTCGTTTTTTTACCTACTTGATCGTCTGCTGCCTTCACTACTTCATCCCTCAAAGCTACCCATTCTTCTTCAATGTTCTAGTAATTTAAATTCCTTTGAGTCTGTTATTTCTCGGCAGCGCAGTGCGCAAAAACATTAGGTTGGATGCGGTTGTAGCAGGAGACGTTTTCTACGGAGCGGCCGGCGACGGTGTGATGGGGTGAGGGGGGCCGCGCGAGGGGTGGAAGTCGCGTTGGGGGATGCGTGTGTGTGGAATGCGGCCGGCGCGGAGTGGGGTGGAGGGCAGAGTGAGCCCGGCTCTGGCCGCTCCATTCACAGTGGGGGTGGAGAGGCGCGCGCGGAATCCACAGCTCGCCGCCCGCCACCGACTGCAGACTCCGGAACGCCTCGCCTGCGGCAACCAGCTTGCCTCCCACAGCCGCCTAATCGCGCGCGTTCCATCGGCAGGTAAGTCGCATTCCGGGCAGGCGCTCCTCCAGTCAACTTTTAATTAACTCGCCGGCGCCACTCTCGTCTGTTAGCTCTGGCTTTGACGGTCGGTAGACATCGGCGCCGAAGGGGAAACGACTCGAACACAGGACTGTTCGTACAACTCTTTAAGGGTTTCACAAGACCGACTGTGGCAGGTGATGAGTGTGTGTGTATCCAACACCACCTAGACTACAGGCCTGCGCGCACACTTGTGACTTCACATACTGATGGCCGGGTCTGTATCGGAACGCTCCTGTTAAGGACCCTGCAGCTATACGAGCTTTACGAGTTTTAGGGCTGAGACCGCATAGGGATTCTCGTGCTTCCCTCTTCTACAGCCGGCCGGGGTGGCCGAGCGGTTCTAGGCGCTACAGTCTCGAACCGCGCGACCGCTACGTTCGCAGGTTCGAATCCTGCCTCGGGCATGGATGTTTGTGATGTCCTTAGGTTAGTTAGGTTTAAGTAGTTCCAAGTTCTAGGGGACTGATGACCCCAGATGTTAAGTCCCATAGTGCTCAGAGCCATTTGAACCCTTTGACCCTCTTCTACATGTCCTTGAAATGAAAGTATGGAAATTTATGTCATTGCGTAAAGTAACTGAACAAAACTGCCCTATGTTATTTCAAGATGCAAAATTATTTTGGCGATTTGCCTTAAATACGCGTTTCTATGCTTGAATACAAACTGTAATTTAAAAAATGGCTCAAATGGCTCTGAGCACTGTGGGACCTAACAGCTGTGGTCATAAGTCCCCTAGAACTTAGAACTACTTAAACCTAACTAACCTAAGGACATCACACACATGCATGACCGAAGCAGGATTCGAACCTGCGACCGTACCGGTCGCGCGGTTCCAGACTGAAGTGCCTAGAACCGCTCGGCCACTCCGGCCGGCAATCTGTAATTTTAAATTCTGTCTTTTACCTCAGGAGCTACGCTTTCTTGCAGCAAAAAAATCGGCAATATGCAACAACAAGCAGACGTTTTCGGTTTTAAATAAAGCAGCTGGAGCTCCTACAGGATTTAAGAATTTGTTTCCATGGTTATTTTCGTAAATTTTCCTGTCCACTTCAAAATTTGCTGACCTCACACGAAACTCAAATCATTCGACGAAATGGAGCACCTCGTGACATAATGTTTAATAAATCAAAAAACCCGAAAAAATATTTTATTTCCCTGTTTCTCCAGAACTTTAGAACCTTAAAGATGAAAAGATAGTTTCTCCTGTATCCTTGATTGAAATTCGTGTCACAGAGTGCTGTTAATTTAATCATAATGCAGTTACCTCGAAATTCTGCTTTCTATACTGCTTAATCTGTCGAACACAGAATTCATTAAAGCAATTTTCTAAGGTAGTTTACTCAAATTGAAGTTATTTCCTAATAGCTGTGTATGTAAAACTGAACAAAATCAATCTGTAGCTCTTCCAAATAAAAGTACTTGAAACTCAAAACTCTGGTAGGAATGATAAGTAATACTAAACATTTTCGAGCAACACTAATTAATATAACTATTCTGTGTGACAATAGTTGCAAATATGAGAGACATTTAACAGCCAGCTTCGTATTAACCTCGCAGCAATGGTCCAGAATTTAGAAACAAATGATACTGGTACATGATACATAACTGCTTTTAAAAACAATTGGCAAATGTGGTGCAACTCAACTTCACACACTTGGGAAATCGAAACATGTGCACTTTAATGCCTTTTTGGGATTTATAATTTCCCTGGCAAAAGGGAACGCAGCACTTGTATCCCATACTTCGAAGATCTGTAGGCGAATACTGTATGAAATATATATCACTTTCACGTGTCACACACTTTCAACACAACATACGCGCTAACAGGACTGCCGACTGAAGATAGGATGGCCAACAGTTTGTGACGTCACGTGCCAATATGGCCGCTGTGCGTAGGCCTTGTATCTAGAAGGCTTTGGTCTATCGCGGCGTTTTATTCTCGCACCAAGAACCGACCCTCAACAGGGGTCCTATTCTGTATCTTTCGGCCGCTCTGCCAGGTAGACGAGCGCCCCGATCGGCGTTGTTTCCGAAGGAGAGCCCCAACGTCATTCTGTAAGCATTTCGGAAGCGATGCCGGACGCTTCTAGCGAACCGAGACGCTGTCGTGAGTTCTCCTCACGACAGGCTACCAAAAGCAATCTGCCTCAGATCCGCGCATGCGTACTTGCAGCGCCACAGCGGCACGAACCCGAAGCGGCTAGCAGCCGACACAGCCACACTATTCTTCACAGTACCGAAAAGTGTGGTAAAATGGAAATGCCGTGTGGCTAGGGCCTCCCGTCGGGTAGACCGTTCGCCTGGTGCAAGTCTTTCGAGTTGACGCCACTTCGGCGACTTGCGTGTCGATGGGGATGAAATGGTGATGATAACGACAACACAACACCCAGTCCCTGAGCGAAGAAAATCTCCGACCCAGCCGGGAATCGAACTCGGGCCGTTAGGTATGACATTCCGTCGCGCTGACCACTCAGCTACCAAGTGTGGTTAGAGTATGTAACACTGTTCAGATTTCGCTGACCACGTAGTTCCATGAATGGATGATAAAGATAGGATATTGACTTTGTTCCGGAAACTGTCATAAATGTCATTTTATTCTCATTCACATCGACGTCTTGTTTTGGATTTTACGTTTCATAATATGAGTTACGAATGGATTGCAGTACCACACTGTACAAATACATCTATAAAAACACCCTAAAATTCATTTTTTTCTGTTTTCCGTCGTTCCTTAGTTGCTTCAAAATTCATGGAGGTACGTTCCATCTGTGCAACTAATTGAAGGTAGTCTGTTTATTGCATCTTCGCAAATAAAAGAAGCGAAACGTTAATGACAAAAAACAAATTCCCTTCAATTAGTTGCGTAGACTGCACATATCTCCATGAATCTGAAAAATTGTTTAAGTGAGTGTCAAAGAATAAGAAGATGCATAGAATGTGGTTTTAACTCGCTCCTAGAGATCCAAATGATGAAGTAGCCTACTTCCCTATATGATATGTCAACGATTTGCTTCATTAAAAAACAAAAAAAACGCCTTTTCCTGATCGTGTGGCGAGTGCAGCTATTGAAGTTCATTGCAGTTTATAACATTCATTTGATGAATCACAATGTTTCATATATGGTGGTATACTTTAAAAATATTATGGCGGGGATCTTTCATTTCCGTCTACTATTGTTAAGGATTCGATCGCAGATACATACTTGTGACAAGCAAGAATATGAAGACTGTTGCTGTTAGCTTCATTCGCAGTAATTTAAGTTGTGCTCTTAGATTTCTGTCTGACCACTCGGAAATCGCTACGTACTCAGAAAAAAATGGTGAATTATTTGTGACAAGAAAAAATATAAATGTCACTGTCAATTGTTTCACGCATAGCAATTTCGTCTTTCATTTTTTATGCACATGGGAGTCACGAAATCGAAGATACTCATTGCGAAGAAAGCGCGATCTTTTGTGTAAATAACAATGAATATTTCAGAAAAATACTGAACTATGACGATTAACAAAGTGTCAGAATGTGTTACAAACTCGAAGAGAAAAAAAATATTTTCGTACCCAGCGGTATGCGAACCCACTGCCTTACCCGCATGGCTACTATAACTCTCATACCATTCATGCAAATTCCACGTGCTTCCAGTCGAGAGAGACGCAGGCTGACTTCATTGCCGAATAATGCGGGCGTAAGCCATAAGTGCATGAAATTTTGCAACGTTTCCTCTATCAGGCTTCACAAAATTCCTTTCCACGGTTACTTAAAAGTTTTAAACGCGTTTCGATAGTTAATAAGTAAACCAATTGCTGAAAAAAGTACGCGAAGTCACTAGTAATTTGAGCTAACACTCATGTGATATACGTAAGCAGAGCCGCTTTTGAAATTTAATGACTTTTTAGACTCTTAATTACGTAAAAATAACTGGTATTTTCTGAGACTATTGACCAATACTGTTTTTTTTGATATTATAATCATTCGTAGTAACAACACAAACCATATTTCTAACAAAGGAAAACAGTCTATTATGAACTCACTTTCCACACGGATGTGTCCTGGTGGTTTTTCACTAACACAATCACTAAATTCGAAGCTAAAACCACTCAATAACAAATTCTAGGTGTAAATAAATCACACCGAAACGAACGAGTGAGCCATACCGAAACCTAAAACCTCTCGGTACAGTTGTCGAAAAATCGGCTGGAGGACCTATCGGTAATAGGTGTCAGAAGCTTACAGAACAGCAACTTCGGATCACTATCGAGACTAACCTGCTTCACCGATCACTATGAACGATACAGAATAGGGCTCCAGTGGTCGTTTCTGCTCTCACCCCGGCGCCAAAACTGCGAGCATTACCACAGCCGTTTGCTGTGCAGTTTGGTGTGTGGACGGTGTAATAAAGGTTAGGAGACACTGTCCTCAATGTATTGCGTCCAAATATAATAACCATATTGCGAAACTAACAATGATAACAGAGTTTATCAACGACCAACGCGAAATTTATAGTGAGAGTTGTTGACAATGGTTGTATGGTGACTTCACCACACTGTCCAGAATGTAAAGAATATGAAAACTTTCGTCCGAGCACTTCAAGAAGGTTACTTGCTCGAGGAAATATATACGTGCAAACATATTAAACAATAATGAAAAGCCGCGCAGGATAGTCGCACATTCTGAGACACCTTGCCATGGTTCGCGCAGCTCCCCCTGTTGGCGGTTGGCGGTTCGAGTCCTCCCTCGGGCATGGGTGTGTGTGTCGTCCTTAGCGTAAGTTAGTTTAAGTTAGATTAAGTAGTGTGTAAGCCTAGGAGCCGATGACCTGAGCAGTTTGGTGCCATATGAACTTACGACAAATTTCCAATAATGAAAAGGTAGAGCACTGCACCTTTTCTACATTATGCTTTATGTCTGGTTTTCTTTGCAATTGCTAAGAACGTCGGAAACTATTTTTGTTTTTCAGTAGAGCTCAGATTTGCACTGTTAAACAATTTTCATTCATAGATGTTTTTCGCCTACTGAATTTCTTATAGTGCACATGTAGGATTTCTAGGTACGGCATTGTAAAACCGAAATAACGTTTACTTATAAGCATTTGAACTGTCTTGTGGGAAAAATGAATCATATGACGAGAACAAACGAAACATTAAGATAGACACACAGAAGCACGAAGTCCGTTACTGTAACGTGAGTGAGCTCAGGGGCGACCCATGTTACCAAACGTGTGACCCACCGTGTAGTCCCAGTTGCGAGTTTGCTATCTAACGGCTTCCAGGGGTAATAAAAATTTGATTTTCAGTCCATATCTCATCATCATCTTGGACAGTTTCCAGCCTCTGGCTGGGTCGTTTGGAACATAAGCATTTCCATTATCTCGCCACCATCTCTCTGTCTTCGCCTTGGTACAGTCTTCGCCTTACTTCTGGACGCATTCCTCCACTCCTTTCAACCATCTGTCTCTCGGTCTTCATCTTGGTCTCTTTCCTTCCAGTTTCATCTCGTGTATCCTCCTGGGTGTCCTCTTCTCCTCTATTCGCTTAACATGCCCGTACCATCTCAGCCTTGATTTCTCTATCTCCACCTGTAATGGTTCCACCTTCATTAACTCTCTGATCCTTTCATTTTTTAACATATCTATCTTTGTCACTCCAATACTGTTCCTCAAGAATTTCGTCTCACTAGCTTGTACTTTGCTTTTCTCTCTTCCTTTCATAACCCAGGTTTCGGATGCATATGTCAGGATAGGGGCATAGCAAGACCGGTATATAACTTTTTTTACTTGCTTCATATCAGGCTTCTGACACTCTTCCGTAATGTTTCTGCTTTTCTCCCCCACTCGTTTATTTCTCTGTCGTTTTTTCCATCTTCCTGTATCAGATTTCCTAGGTACTTGAAACTCCCCACTCTCCTCAATCGTTTCCCACCAATTGTTATTCCAGTTGTTCCTCTCTCCTTCGTTCTTGTTGCGATAATCATCTCACTCTTACTTATGCTAAATTTCATCCCATATTCTTGTACTGTTCGTTCCCATACGTCCAACTGCTCTTGTACTTCCTTCTCCTTATTTCCCCAAATCATCAGATCATCTGTCAACACCATAGCTTTCATCTTTCCTTCACCAATTACTTGTGTTACTGTACTCTATATCATCCATCACTACAATGAAGAGTAATGGTAAAAGTGCACTTCCCTGCCTCAATCCATTCTTCAATCTAAGCTGATCTCTCTCCTCCCACTTTCACACGACTCACATTTCCATGGTACATTTACCTTATCCTCCAAATAATCTGTTTTGCTGCTCCTCTGTTCTCCAGTGCTTTCCACAGTTTGCTTCTAAGTACATTATCATACGCTTTTCCAACTTCCAGGAAGGTCATTAGTAGATCTATTCCATATTCATGAAGCTGTTCCTACAGTTGTCTTAGAGCAAAAATTAGATCCACCGTGGAGTTCCCTGTTCTGAAGCCACGCTGCTCTTCTCTCATCCCACCTTCTAATTTTGCCCGAATTCGTGCTTCCAAAATTTTCTCAAAGGTCTTTGCACAATGACTCATCAATGTTATCCCTCGATAGCTCTTGCACTCTTTTCTATTTCCCTTCTTAAAGATCGATGCAATTATTCCCTTCTTCCAGCCATCTGGGATCATCTTCTGTCTCCACACAATTTTCATTACTCGATATAACCATTATATCCTCACCTCTGCTGCTGCTCTCACCATCTCTACACTTAGCTCTTCCAGACCTGGTAACTTCCCTCCCTTCCTGTTTCCCAATGCCTCTTCCACTTCTCCCCTTGTAAGGTCTTTTTCTGTTTGCTGTTCCTCCTCTTTTTTCTCCTCGGCTTGTTCCTCCTCATCCAGGTAACCATTCGGGCTGAGGAGTTCTTCAAAATACTCCTTCCACATATTTTTGAGTTCCTCCTTACTCTACATCGTGGCCACTTTTGTTCACTGTTCTGGTATAATCTGTCGTACCGTTGTTCTTCTTACTTTTAATCATCCCATATAACACCTTTTTTGAACCTTCACTATCCTCCTCCATCATTATGGTCGACTGTTCTATTCACTTTCTTCTCTCCTGTGCTACCACTCTTTTTGCTTCTTTCTTTCTTGCTTGATACTCTTCTCTTGTCTCTACTGTTCTCTTCTGGAACCATACCCTAACGGCTCTATTCTTCTTCTGTACTATATCCTTTGTTGTATCATTCTACCAGGTGTTTCTTTCCATCTCTTTTTGTTGCTTGTCCTCCCACATACTGCTTCCGTCGCACTTACTAATGTTCCCTTGAATCTACCCCGTTCCTCTTCTACCGTATTTGGTTCACCCTTTGGGATGACCGTAACTAAAATTTTAAAATGTTGCCACAATCTATTTATTAAGAGACATAATCTTACGTTAAACGTTCAACACAGAGTCAAGCATTACGGCTAGCAACTTCGTACCTGTACACGTCTTCAGGCATCGCAACTCAAGGCGTTGATATTACCCAGACTATATACATCCGGTAATTGCGAAAGAGACTTCCAACAAACTTCACACATTATTCGAAATTTTTTCTCACTGACATCTGCCACAAAGAATGAAAGACAAACGTTTATCGCCTACTACGCTACTGGCCATTAAAATTGCTACACCACGAAGATGACGTGCTACAGATGCGAAATTTAACGGCCAGGAAGAAGATGCTGTGATATGAAAATGAGTAGCTTTTCAGAGCATTCACACAAGGTTGGCGCCGGTGGCAACACCTACAACGTGCTGACATGAGGAAAGTTTCCAACCGATTTCTCATACACAAACAGCAGTTGACCGGCGTTGCCTGGTGAAACGTTGTTGTGATGCCTCGTTTAAGGAGGAGAAATGCGTACAATCACGTTTCCGACTTTGATAAAGGTCGGATTGTAGCCTATCGCAATTGCGGTTTATCGTATCGCGACATTGCAGCTCACGTTGGTCGAGATCCAATGACTCTTAGCAGAATATGGAATCGATAGGTTCAGGAGGGTAATACGGAACGCCGTGCTGGGTCCCGACGGCCTCGTATCACTAGCAGTCGAGATGACATGCATCTTATCCGCACGGCTGTAACGGATCGTGCAACCACGTCTCGATCCCTGAGTCAACAGATGGGGACGTTTGCAAGACAACAACGATCTGCACGAACAGTTCGACGACGTTTGCAGCAGCATGGACTATCAGCTCACAGACCATGGCTGCGGTTATCTTTGACGCTGCACGACAGACAGGAGCGGCTGGGATGGTGTACTCAACGACGAACCTGGGTGCACGAATGGGAAAACGTCATTTTTTCTGATGAATCCAGGTTCTGTTCACAGCATCATGATGGTCGCATCCGTGTTTGGCGACATCGCGGTGAACGCACATTGTAAGCGTGTATTCGTCATCGCCATACTGGCGTATCACCCGGCGTGATGGTATGGGGTGCCATTGGTTACACGTCTCCGTGACCTCTTGTTCGCACTGACGGCACTTTGAACAGTAGACGTTACATTTCAAATGTGTTACGAGCCGTGGCTCTACCCGTCATTCGATCCCTGCGAAACCCTACATTTCAGCAGGATAATGCACGACCGCATGTTGCAGGTCCTGTACGGGCCTTTCTGGATACAGAAAACGTTCGACTGCTGCTCTGTCCAGCACATTCTCCAGATCTCTCACCAATTGAAAACGTCTGGTCAATGGTGGCCGAGCAACTGGCTCGTCACAATACGCCAGTCACTACTCTTGATGAACTGTGGTATCGTGTTGAAGGTGCATCGGCAGCTGTACCTGTATACACCATCGAAGCTCTGTTTGACTCAATGGCCAGGCGTATCAAGGCCGTTATTACGGCCAGAGGTGGTTGTTCTGGGTACTGATTTCTCAGGATCTATGCACCCAAATTGCGTGAAAATGTAATCGCATATCAGTTCTAGTACAATATACTTGTGCAAGGATACCCGTTTATCATCTGCATTTCTTCTTGGTGTAGGAATTGTAATGGCCAGTAGTGTACATTTTCGCTGTTGGTGTAGTGAGACTTGAGCAACAAGCACGACGCTTTGATTCACCAGGTCTGTACTACTAAATGTATCCAGAACACACTGTGCAGGCAGTGTCCATATATGCCAGTGAATGTACCTGCAGAATTATAATATAGTTACACACACGGCTCCAGAGGTAGGACGTTATAAACATTGAGATGCGTGAAAAACTACCGGTATTTTTTTTTAAAAAAAAGTCGTGTGTGCTGCGGTTGCTGGCTGGTTGTAATTTCCCGACCCTGGGAGACGACGCGACGCCAGCACCCCCTGTTTGTCCGGCACGCTCAGTATTGTGGAACTCGGAACACACAACGGATCTGGGGTACCACTGGCGCACGCCCGCGTCACGTGACTGCCGGCTGACTGTTCCGCGCCACTCCGGCGTCCCTCGCTGCGGGAGTGTGCTCGCTCAGAACAGAAGGCGGCCGTGCGGGACCGGCTGCGGCGCGTGGGGACTGCCTGCCTGCCTGCGTGGTTCGTACTGGAGCGAGCGGCTGCGCACGAGCCTCGCCGAACGAGCGAGCATTCGCTCGCGGTTGAAGGCAGGCGAGCGCGAGCAAACAGCATTCGGCAGTCTTCGGCTCGCATTCGCAGGTACTGCTTATCGGTTCTTTCGGCGAAACATCAAAGGAAATTCGCCCGCTGTCCGCTTCGGCGACCGCAACACACATAGCGCTCGGCAGCCGTTTCGCACGAACGTGAGTTGTGCGAGCGGTGGAGTGGGAAGAAGAGAATGTTACGTTACTGATGTAAGAGCACAGATACACGGGCGCTTGTGAGATCCGAGGAAGCCGCAGCAGAAAACGTCGAACAATGCTTCCATCAGGCCGAAGTTTTTTTTTTAGTTTTTTTTTTAATGTAACAGCACAGTGCATTTCCATGAAAGTAAGCAAATGCAAAGATGTACTTATTTCGCTGATTATTGTAAACAATGGAACATTGTACTGAAATGCAGGAGGATCTGCAGCGAATTGACGCATGGTGCAGGGAATGGCAATTTAATCTCAATGTAGAAAAGTGTAATGTGCTGCGAATACATAGAAAGATAGATCCCGTATCATTTAGCTACAAAATAGCAGGTCAGCAACTGGAAGCAGTCAATTCCATACATTATCTTGGAGTACGCCTTAGGAGTGATTTAAAATGGAATGATCATATAAAGTTGATCGTCGGCAAAGCAGATGCCAGACTGAGATTCATTGGAAGAATCCTAAGGAAATGCAATCCGAAAACAAAGGAAGAAGGTTACAGTACGCTTGTTCGCCCACTGCTTGAATGCTGTTCAGCGGTGTGGGATCCTTGCCAGATAGGGTTGATAGAAGAGATAGAGAACATCCAACGGAGAGCAGCGCGCTTCGTTACACGATCATTTAGTAATCGCGAAAGCGTTACGGAGATGATAGATAAACTCCAGTGGAAGACTCTGCAGGAGAGACGCTCAGTAGCTCGGTACGGGCTTTTGTTGAAGTTTCGAGAACATACCTTCACCGAGGAGTCAAGCAGTATATTGCTCCCTCCTACGTATATCTCGCGAAGAGACCGTGAGGATAAAATCAGAGAGATTAGAGCCCACACAGAAGCATACCGACAATCCTTCTTTCCACGAACAATACGAGAGTGGAATAGAAGGGAGAACCGATAGAGGTACTCAGGGTACCCTCCGCCACACACCGTCAGGTGGCTTGCGGAGTATGGATGTAGATGTAGATGTAGCTGACCGGGCGAACTCTATTCCGCCTTAAAGCCAATAAATAATCAGATTTTGGATGTTAAGTTCAATTTTTTATTAGGAAATACAAATAAAAAAAATTAAGTATTTATTCTTTATGTATTTTGGTGCATAGCTTCCACTCTTCAATTAAGTACCTTGTGATACACGACATTTTTTGTTTTATTATCAGGCGCAAGAACAAACAACGCAGATGGTCTTCCGACCCGTGAACATGCCACATATAATTGACCATGTGAAAAACATGGATATTCCAGATTTAAACCACAAACTTTCCATGATTGGCCTTGTGATTTGTTAATGGTAATGGCGAATGCAAGGCGGATCGGAAATTGAATTCTTTTAAACTCAATCGGCATATCGGTTGGGACGTATGCGTTTTTGTTACACCACGTTTTATAGTGACGTTTACTTGACATTTGCGTTTCGTTATTCCATGCCAGATGCGTTTTTGTTACACCACGTTTTACAGCGGTTGTGTAACTAACACGACTTTCTTTTATATATGAAGATTAAATGCATGCAAAAGAAAAATGTAATATTCTTACTAGATTAGGTTTATTTGCCCATAACGCAATAAATACATATACAGACGACCAGTTTCGACAATTTAAATTGCCAAAACCACTCGTCTGTGTGAGTATTTATTGTGATCTGCGCAAATAAAACTTCTCGAGTAAGAAGATAACATTTTTCAAGGTCAGCGATAGCTCTCCTACTGACAAGGTAACCATAGTATGCAGCAGACCTTATCATTCTTGTGGCTACTGTTCAAAGTAGCAATAATTACGCCACAGAAGTATCATTGTTATTTTAGAATTAAAAAAAAATCGTTTTCCCTTTGTCATGTTATCTCCCCTCCAACAAACAGTATGCCAGATTTTAACAGCTAGCATTTGTGACAAGCCGTTTGTGTGTTTTACACTGCATAACCGCACTGACTTTACATCTTTTGTGGACATGCTGTAATAAAATCCTTGGGTGATCCGCATACACTCCTGGAAATGGAAAAAAGAACACATTGACACCGGTGTGTCAGACCCACCATACTTGCTCCGGACACTGCGAGAGGGCTGTACAAGCAATGATCACACGCACGGCACAGCGGACACACCAGGAACCGCGGTGTTGGCCGTCGAATGGCGCTAGCTGCGCAGCATTTGTGCACCGCCGCCGTCAGTGTCAGCCAGTTTGCCGTGGCATACGGAGCTCCATCGCAGTCTTTAACACTGGTAGCATGCCGCGACAGCGTGGACGTGAACCGTATGTGCAGTTGACGGACTTTGAGCGAGGGCGTATAGTGGGCATGCGGGAGGCCGGGTGGACGTACCGCCGAATTGCTCAACACGTGGGGCGTGAGGTCTCCACAGTACATCGATGTTGTCGCCAGTGGTCGGCGGAAGGTGCACGTGCCCGTCGACCTGGGACCGGACCGCAGCGACGCACAGATGCACGCCAAGACCGTAGGATCCTACGCAGTGCCGTAGGGGACTGCACCGCCACTTCCCAGCAAATTAGGGACACTGTTGCTCCTGGGGTATCTGCGAGGACCATTCGCAACCGTCTCCATGAAGTTGGGCTACGGTCCCGCACACCGTTAGGCCGTCTTCCGCTCACGCCCCAACATCGTGCAGCCCGCCTCCAGTGGTGTCGCGACAGGCGTGAATGGAGGGACGAATGGAGACGTGTCGTCTTCAGCGATGAGAGTCGCTTCTGCCTTGGTGCCAATGATGGTCGTATGCGTGTTTGGCGCCGTGCAGGTGAGCGCCACAATCAGGACTGCATACGACCGAGGCACACAAGGCCAACACCCGGCATCATGGTGTGGGGAGCGATCTCCTACACTGGCCGTACACCACTGGTGATCGTCGAGGGGACACTGAATAGTGCACGGTACATCCAAACCGTCATCGAACCCATCGTTCTACCATTCCTAGACCGGCAAGGGAACTTGCTGTTCCAACAGGACAATGCACGTCCGCATGTATCCCGTGCCACCCAACGTGCTCTAGAAGGTGTAAGTCAACTACCGTGGCCAGCAAGATCTCCGGATCTGTCCCCCATTGAGCATGTTTGGGACTGGATGAAGCGTCGTCTCACGCGGTCTGCACGTCCAGCACGAACGCTGGTCCAACTGAGGCGCCAGGTGGAAATGGCATGCCAAGCCGTTCCACAGGACTACATCCAGCATCTCTACGATCGTCTCCATGGGAGAATAGCAGCCTGCATTGCTGCGAAAGGTAGATATACACTGTACTAGTGCCGACATTGTGCATGCTCTGTTGCCTGTGTCTATGTGCCTGTGGTTCTGTCAGTGTGATCATGTGATGTATCTGACCCCAGGAATGTGTCAATAAAGTTTCCCCTTCCTCGGACAATGAATTCACGGTGTTCTTATTTCAATTTCCAGGAGTGTATATTGCTGTAGGTACCAGGAACTACCTGAGATATAGCAGCTATTGAAATCTGAAATAATCTCTAACGTGACTGTCCACCAGTTTGTTCAGGTTATCTTGCTCGTGGGTAATTAGTCTCTAGCTTTTAAATTCCTCTCACAATTGCTATGAGAAGCCAGTGAAAAACTGTGAAAGGGCCTAACTGCAAACTTTTGAAATAGTAGGCAGAAGGCTGGAGCTGCAATTCAGTGGTGAATGCACCAACTCGACCCATTTCTCTGTTGCGGTAAAAATACGGGAACCTACTGTATTCCAATCACCAACTTTCTCCTCCGACTGCGTAAATGTTTTGTAGACACCGACCTACATAGGGCGGAACGATCACCACGATAAAATAAGGGAAATCAGAGCTCGTACGTAAAGATATAGGTGTTCATTCTTTCCGCGCGCTATACGAGATTGGAATAATAGAGAATTGTGAAGGTGGTTCGATGAACCCTCTGCCAGGCACTTAAATGTAATTCCCAGAGTATCCATGTAGATGTAGATGTACCTTTTTCGTTTCCTACGCCATTTTGCCTCCTTCGTTAAGAACAGCTTGCTCACCACGCAAAATAATCCTATCTGAATATCACAATTTTGCATCGCGACAGTATGTGGTGGCGATTCGAGTGAAACCTGTTGTGATGATTACAGCACCAAAGAAACAGTGACGCAGCGTTCTAGGTCTCGCACGTTCGCCCGTGACGTTCTGTTTTCACTTACATTCGCTCCGGTGTAAAGAAAGCTTGAAGAGACTTCAGTAGCAAATCGAGTATCACCAGTCGGAAGGTAGTAGAGAAATCTGCTCCAACTGAGATTAATTTCGTTTTGTTACCGTTAACAACTTAAATGTGCTGATTGCTGTGTGTGAGCTGCCTCAAAGTCTGGAGACGAAAAGCAAGATCCGTCGAATGCCATCAGAACAGAAATATTAGTGGCACCGTCTTTAGAGGTGTTTCACGTCACGAAATTTGTAGTGCTGCAGATTAATGCGATGTTAAGCCACAAACATCAGTGCTAAACCCGACAATACCTGGAAAATGTGCAGACAGACGACACCCCCCGATGTAAGCAACATCAGAGGAAAATGCAATCACTGATGTGATAGTGAATGAGTAAAATTAAACGCGAATGGTTAAATAAATTGGTATTTTTAGTAACTGCAAAGAGAGATTTGAAATCCTGCAGCAACTACGGTCACCATAGCCTCACAAACCAAGGATTAAACCTAGGTACCTGTTGTCCATTCAAGGATGGCACAAGCGTAGATTAGGCTTTAAGGTACGGTCCACAACGACGTAATTACAGACGATTCTCAAAATAGGTTTGCTCATTATGTCCGGCCGGCTATGCAGTTCTTATCGGTTTTTCTTTTATTTTGCCTTGCTCCTTTCAATTTAAGGTGAAACTTTCTTTTTGTTTCGACAACCAGGTACGATAAAGCGGATATTGTTGCATCGTATGAGGACTTTCGTGTAACTTGTTGAGACGGGTTAAACGACCTACGAGATAATGTGTCAGAACCCAGATTTTTCGTTTGTTTCAGCTTTTATGAAACTTTCCCCAATTCGAAAATAATTTGTCCAGCAGAATCATTATTACCGGCTTAGGTCATGATCGGCCGTCCTCACATCTTAAAACAAATGCAACGGTTCACTCCCACTATTGTGTAAACCACGGTGAAACTGTTGTGACTGTGCCGAACAGTAAGTTGTTCTTGAAAACAAGCAGTCTCTGGCGTCTCGAGTACGACTGAAACGTCGCTCTTTCATACTTTTCACCATATGCTTCAGAAAGCATTCACAAAGTTAATGTGATTGTACATAATGGCGTCTGCTTTCGTTTAAGTACGGAATCCAGAAGAAATGATTCACAAAGCTATGTTGTGCGTTCTTGGTGGTGGAGAAGAAGGAGGAGGAGAAGAAGAAGATGTGGATGATGATGATTTGTTGGGACCACAAGGCAGGTCCATCATTACTCGTTCGTCATTCTCCAGTTTTCCACAGTACTTTCCGTATCTGCCTGTGATGCATTCCTGTTGTTTCTTCCCTGGCCGTCTTTCCGATCATCATTCCTTGAGTCGCATGCTTTTATCATGCAGTGTTCTAACGTATTTCCTTTCCATGTCGTAGCTATGTCTTTCCTCGTTCACCCAGTCTAACACAACCTCATCCCTTGTTTCACTATCCATTTCGCACCTGTCATTCTTCCGCAAACTGACCTCTCGAAAGCGATTGAACATTTCTCCCTTCTCTATCGCAGTGTCCGTCTTTCAGGACCATATAAGGCAATAATACTCCGTACAAAACTTCCGTAATGTTTTCGTTAACGGTTTATTTAATGGAGCACAGAAAATAGACTTCCCCCTGTATAGCGTCTCTTTTCAATAGCTGTCCTTGTTTTACTTTTTAAATACGTGTCATGTTAATGGTATTTCTCGAATTAAGTGTCTGAGGTTATCACCTTGTTCCACAAACTCATCAAAAATTTTTGTCATCCTCGAATGTCCATTAAAATCTTTACTTTAGCCTTTTACACATTTGTATTCATTCCTTATTCCTTACAGCTGATACTGAGTTTCTTTCACTATTTTTAATGTCAGTAAAACTGAGGCGCCAGAAAAGATATATCTTCGTACATCCATATTTGAAATGGAGGACAGTGAGACGTCAGTTGGTATAAATTTATATTAAAAATGAAGAAATTCCTCCAGCTGTGTTTAAGGTGTCGATTTTATTTTGGTAACTTGTTTCAACGTTGTAAAAACGTCATCTTCAGGCCCATACACTTGTTGACGTCAACTGCGTGCGGCTGATACTAGAAGTCAGTGGTGAGATACGGACGTCTATCTTACCACTGACTTCTAGTATCAGCCGCACGCAGTTGACGTCAACAAGTGTATGGGCCTGAAGATGACGTTGTTACAATGTTGAAACAAGTTGCCAAAATATAATCGACACCTTAAACACAGCTGGAGGAATTTCTTCATTTTTAATATAAAAAAGATATAAGCTGTCATGTGAGCTGGCAATGAATCGCAAAAACGCGCAAAAAGAAAGAGCATGAGCGATCAATTAAGCGTAATGCTTTAGGCAACGCCACCTTGTTCTCTAGGTGATACTGATTTAAGTCACAGCGCAGTCGGGTTTGGACCGAGGGAGGGGGGTGGGGGGAGCAGACGTGGTACGACAACTAGACAATTGTGGGGGAGCAAACTCGCCGCAGGCTCTCAAAGAAGCCACCCCCAAGTTAATTTGAAGTAATTTAGGAAAGCAGGGACGAGCAAGCAAGACAAATGGCGGACAGGGGTTTGAATCTAGTCCACTGCGCTCCTTTCTCGCTGACAGGCGAGGGGAGTATACGACAGAGTGGCAAGAGATGTCCACTCTTACGTCACAACAGAAACAAAGTAACAGCGGGGAGAGGTAGCAGCAGCCTGCATACATTGACATTTCTGATTTGAGAGGCGAGGGGTTACCGCTCGCTCGGCTTCAGTCTAACGAAGGCGACAGGACGAGATTCCTGCGGGGCCGAGTTATGCGGCGGTGGCGCTGGGGACGTGGGAACGGTCGCTGCCGGCTGGAATCTCCCGGGCAAACAGCTCGGGAATGCACCGGAGCCACGGTAAGGGCGCACTTTATTGCCGCGTTACACAACTGCCGGGAGCTTCCCAGCGGAGCGAGTGAGCGACAGGCAGTCGACTATTGAAATGTCAGACGCGCGCGTCTCTTTACGAGATTCCACTGCCATAAGTAGTGATTGTCTGGCTGTGCAGCGCAATGTCGATTCTGACAGAGTACCTAATTTGTCTCGAGACTACCCGCGCAGCCCTGCTAGGTCAGCGTCCTTGGCCGGCGATGGAAGACTTCTCCCAGACTCGTTCCACAAACTCTGTGTCCTGATGCGTTTCGTCTGGGTTAAACATGCAGCAGCTGGAGAATGAACACAGAAGCTCGGGGTGAATTTCAACTTCGCAATTAAACTGAAAGTTTACCATGACGCCAGTTGTCAGTTGGCGGTTAACACAGGCGATGACGGGATCTCGGTGGTGCAACTATGTCCCTCTCTCGCACATCACCCAGTCTGCGTCCACTAAAGCAGCAACACGAGGCTCCTCGCGTTGTCGCTGGCTGCCTGCCTACCGTTTACCGCCGCACGGCGCTGTTTCTGTCCCCCCCCTTCCCCCCACCCCCACCCCTTCTGCAGCTTGAGGACCGCAAAGGTCTGGCGCTGCACCTCTGAAGTCCCCTAGTCTAACGTGTTCGCACTTGTGAGAGACGACGCCTCTATGCCTTCAGTTCCAACAGGTCGCGTATTTGCGACGTCACATAGCAACAGCAACGTATACTGTAATTGCAGACACGATCGTACACTACTGGCCATTAAAATTGCTACACCACGATGACGTGCTACAGACGCGAAATTTAACCGACAGGAAGAAGATGCTGTGATACGCTAAGCTTTTCGGAGCTTTCATACGAGGCAGGCGCCGGTGGCGACACCTACAACGTGCTGACATGAGGAAAGTTTCCAACCCATTTCTCATACACAAACAGCACTTGACCGGCGTTGCCTGGTGAAACGTTGTTGTGATGCCTCGTGTAAGAAGGAAAAATGCGTACCATCACGTTTCCGACTTTGATAAAGGTCCGATTGTAGCCTATCGCGATTGCGGTTTATCGTATCGCGACATTGCTGCTCGCGTTGGTCGAGATTCAATGACTGTTAGCAGAATATGGAATCGGTGGGTTCAGGAGGGTAATACGGAACGCCGTGCTTGATCCCAGCGGCCTCGTATCACTAGTAGTCGAGATGACAGGCATCTTATCCGCATGGCTGTAACGGATCGTACAGCCACGTCTCGATCCCTACGGGGACGATTGCAAGACATCAACCATCTGCACGCACAGTTCGACGACGTTTGCAGCAGCATGGACTATCAGCTCGGAGACAATGGCTGCGGTTACCCTTCACGCTGCATCACAGATAGGAGCGCCTGCGAAGGTGTACTCAACGACGAACCTGGGTGCACGAATGGCAAAACGTCATTTTTTCTGATGAATCCAGGTTCTGTTTACAGGATCATGATAGTCGCATCCGTGTTTGGCGACATCGCGGAGAACGCACATTGGAAGCGTGTATTCGTCATCGCCATACTTGCGTATCACCCGGCGTGATGGTATGGGGTGCCATTGGTTACACGTCTCTGTCACCTCTTGTTCGCATTGACGGCACTTTGAACAGTGGACGTTACATTTCAGATGTGTTACGACCCGTGGCTGTACCCTTCATTCGATCCCTGCGAAACCGTACATTTCAGCAGGATAATGCACGACCGCATGTTGCAGGTCCTGTACGGGCCTTTCTGGATACAGAAAATGTTCGACTGCTGCCCTGGCCAGCACATTTTCCAGATCTCTCACCAATTGAAAACGTCTGGCCAATGGTGGCCGAGCAACTGGCTCGTCACAATACACCAGTCACTACTCTTGATGAGCTGCGGGATCGTGTTGAAGCTGCATGGGCAGTTGAATGAAATATAATTTTTGTTAAGGCAGGCCAATCTCGTGTCCGTCGGCAGTCGTAATTTAATATATTTTTATTATTATTATTATTTTTGATAGTTGCCGACTTACGTGGTTGGCCTTAATAAAATTATATTTCATTCAATTTTGATTTACGATTAAATGCTTTTGTGAAGTTCTCCTTTTTAACAATATTAATCTTAAATTATTTGTTACGTTAATGAATGTTAGACTCGCTGAATCTTAAGACATGAGCATATAAGTTGAACAATGGAATAAACTTTTCATATTAATTTCCTCGGCTAGTCAGTTCAGTTTAAAGCAGAAAATCTTGAGTTATTAATTACAATCACAGCCCACACACGCGTGAGAGTGTTTCTTCTTACCTCCGTTAACCATTGCATTGTAGTCGGAGTCCTGGCTCTGGCTCTCAGCTGTTTTACTGAAAATAAGAATCTTAAAGCTACGTATTTTCTGTAACGTCGGGCGGCTGTGGAGAAAAATGTATATTATGTTAATAGCGGGCGAGTATATCGCTTCCGCTAAATTTTATAAGTTAATATCTCCACGTAATGGCGTCGTTGGCTGCATCGGCTGCTGTGATTGTTGAACTGTAAATTACTCGAATGCAGGTTAATTCAAAGGAAGGCGGACATGAAATCGGGATCACCTCTTACAGATTAAAATTGCACAATAATATTAAATCGATATATTATCTGCTTAATTAGTACAAATATGCTTACATTTGCCAGCACTCGCAAGATGTCCGTCTACACGCAATCAAGACAAGAGAAGTGGAGACGACTAAAAAATTAACAAAAGAGCGTATCTTGTCGTCTCTTATTAACAAAAGAGCGTATCTTGTCGTCTCTTTAGATCATTTAGTTATATTTCTTTGCACTCGAAACTTACACAGAGAAATTATTATTTTACGACTAAATGATAAAAATATATTATTCAATTTTTAAATGTCTCTTCTTTATAAATACTGTTTTTTTTTTTAGTCTTTCCGTAATATAGCACTGGGGACAGCTATAGGTTTCTGTCGATAACGAGTGTAATGTTTCTCACGTTTCTTCTGCGGATTGTCTGACATGGAAAACTCTTAATTCCGTGCATATCCAGCATAGACACATGTTTGCCTTTTTTCCAAAAATATGGACTTCCGCCGGAGGAGGAAAGGGAGACTGTGTTGACTGGGGTGCTGCGAAGTCTGTAAGACTTCCTAAGAGGAGTGTCGACACTGAGATACCGTTGCAATTTCTTTGCGGAAAGCGAACCAGGAAAAATACGTGGTTCGAGTCCTCCAAATTATCCATTCAGACGAGCGTATTTCTTGTGTCGTGCTGCATTCGAGATTACACGTTGCAAACCACAGCATTAGAAACTGAGTTATCCGCAAATACCGTGTGTGACTATTTCGGGTTTTGCCGACAAGTCTGTTACGTGGTAGTGACAAATGATAGTGTGCCTATCGGTGGAGCGAATAAAATTGTAGAAGTAGACGAATCACATATTGCTAGACGAAAGAACCAGAGAGGAAGACCTTCTAAAAGTGAAATAGATCATATTTGGGTATTCGGTGGGAGAGAAAGACGTCGCGCAAGTGTTTCGTTGTGAGGGTATTGTCCCGAGACAAGGTGACTTTAGTGGGTCTCATAAAACACCTCATACTGCATGGAACAAAAGTCATCACAGACGGGTTTCAAGCGTACAAGACTCTAAAAGCTGAAGGGTTCGACCACGAATTCGTGAACCATTCTGGGGAGTTCGTCTCTTCGGATGACGCCAGTTTCCACACCCACAATATTGAACGGCTGTGGAAGTCTGTCGGGTCTACCATAAAAAGAGAAGGGCGTCCACGACAAAGAGACTAAATGTACTTGTTCCAGTACCTATACTTCCACAACTTGCGTTTGCAGGGAAAAGTCGACGCATGCGACACACTGCCGATATTCCTGCGCGATTTTGGCAGTTTACTCTGACTACAGGAAAAAAGGTTCAAATGGTTCAAATGGCTCTGAGCACTATGGGACTTAACATCTGAGGTCATCAGTCCCCTAGAACTTAGAACTACTTAAACCTAACTAACCTAAGGACATCACACACATCCATGCCCGAGGCAGGATTCGAACCTGCGACCGTAGCGGTCGCGCGGTTCCAGACAGAAGCGCGTAGAACCGCTCGGCCACAGGAAAAAAGGAATTGCTCCTGTAGTCACACGGACTATCGCAAGACGATGACACCGACCACGAGTAAGGTAATTCGTCTCCTTTGAATTTACAAGAGCTTCTCTAACGCTTTTCTTTTGTCGTTGCTGTAGTGACAACTTCAAACATACTCATAACGCCCGCCACAAGAGTTCCACAATCGATTTACTATCGCATGTTCGATATGTATCGTTTGTACCCCTCCGACTTCGATAGGCAATCATTCTTGGAAATTACCCTTTTGAAAATAAAAACTTTCTAGTCATATACGTAAAGTTACAGTACATCCCAACTGCTCATCTCCATTCGTGCAGGAAGATATTCTCTTACGAAATCGGGTCAGTGTTTTGAATCAACCTGCAGTACAATACATTCAATTTACTCAGCTTGGTCTCTGAATTATCTGTAACGCATTAACCATGTCTTTTGTTTCCATTTGTGTTTTAACCGGTCAGGGAATATTGCGGGCTATTAGTGTTTCTGTAATAGTCTTGCTGGTTGAATATGTAACTAAGTCAAACTGAATGATCTACTTTCAATAGCAAAATAAAGTCTGTAGACTTTAGAACATTTGACATGAAGACTAAGTCAGCTAAATTGTGTGGTCCCGTTTTGTTCTGATGATGTGCCGATACTATCACATCTCTTCCTGCGGCCACGGCAGCTGTGGCTCTTGTTTTCCATTTGATAACAAGTGCCTAATACCTCGAAACCGAGTATTCGTTACACACTTCTTTATACTTGTAAGTGAACCGTCAATTAGGACAACTCACAAACAACAACTTAAGTACACACGTTATTCCAAAAATGTTATTGTGGAAGTAGGGGCCAGGAGATGCTGGTGAAATAACACACACTGCTAAAGATACCTTTTTATTTTGAAAGACTTTCTCAATAATAAATTTTTAAGTCTGGAACTTTTTTTAAACAAACAAATTCAAAAACAATTTCCAATAGCTGACAAATTTTCTTTATGAAAATGAGATTGCAAGGTATGACGTTAACAACGGCCCAATAATAAGATTTTAAACTATATATATATATATATATATATATATATATATATATATATATATATATATATATCAAGTTTAATATATATATATATATATATATATATATATATATATATATATATATATATATATATAAAAGACAACAATTAAAAAAACTCTTTTAAATAGCTGGCAAATTTTCTCTATGTAAAGGATATTGCAAGGTATGACATTAACAACTTTCCAATAATAAGATTTTGAACTTATTATATATATATATAAAAGAGAACAATTCGTTTAAAAAAATCTTTAAGTAGCTAGTTTGTACTAAAGGTAAAATAGTTGTCTCTTGCCAATTACATAACTTATATTAGATGGGTAGATCACATAACTAATGAGGAGGTATTGAAAAGGATTGGGGAGAAGAGAAATTTGTGGCACAACTTGACAAGAAGAAGGGATCGGTTGGTAGGACATGTTCTGAGGCATCAAGGGATCACCAATTTAGTATTGGAGGGCAGCGTGGAGGGTAAAAATCGTAGAGGGAGACCAAGAGATGAATACATTAAGCAGATTCAGAAGGATGTAGGTTGCAGTAGTTACTGGGAGATGAAGAAGCTTGCACAGGATAGAGTAGCATGGAGAGCTGCATCAAACCTGTCTCAGGACTGAAGACCACAACAACAACAACAACAACATATTAAACCTGTCAGTTGTTACAAGATCAATGTGAATAAGCCAGCACAGAAACCTTCACATTAAAGGCAGTTCCCAAAAAATATTTTCCTTAGCTCGGTGAGGGAGTGACACGTCTAAAGGGGCCCAGATCACAATAATCGGAATAGTTATTGGTGGTGTACAGGGCCACAGCAGATCAGCCCCAAAACTTGCATTACAAGTCACCATCTCCCTGAGTTACCCAAAACCAGAAGATGTAGCAAGGGCGGCGCCTGTACAGACTCTGAACCACAGAGGCACACGACACCGACCCTAAATCACCCACTCGAGGTCTGAACGAAAAGGCCCGACCAAGAAGCAATTACCACATTTTCCGGGGACAGGCAAACGAAAACAGCGGTGGGAAGACCCCAACAATACCACTGGTGAAGAAACTCATACACTTTACTAGAACTTGAAAACCTTCGTTACATAAAAACAGTACTCAACTTCTCACACTCCACCCCAGCGCCGGGAATGCGTCGCACTTTCAAATGCTGTCAGAGCCAACCGCTGCCAGTGGTTTCAACAGCCGATAAGAAGACGTACGGTCCCACGCGCTGATCTGCTGCACCACGGCTTCTAAGCTTCGTAAGCCACGTACCTGCGGGTAAGGCAGACTCAGCCCCTGACAGCCAAGAGGTCGGGCAAAGCACGTGGCGAGCAGTTGACCACCCCGAACAACAGCAGAGCCCCGCTCGCGCCACCACCTCTCTCGGTCACAGACCAGTACGTACTGCCTAGACCGTCACGCGACGTACACTTGCTCCACCTCCCGCCAGAGGGCGGTAGCGACCCAAACAGCGCGCCAAACCGAGAGCGCCACCGCAAACACCAGACGCGTAGCGAAAGCACTCCGCCTGGCGCGCTTTTCGAAGAGCCGGACACAACCACGGCTCAGTAAGGTTAGTGGTAGCAGGGTCTCCCTTACATCTACCCAGCCATTCTACACATTTTACATTCCATTCGTTACGATACGGATGTTATAAGGCGTCTTAAGTCTCATATGGAATCCAGCAGTGACAGAAAGTAGTGGTGACGTTAGTGGCTATAGCTGGAAAGAAATAGAGTTTATACGCATAAATCGCTACATTCCAACTTTCATGTGGAAGAGATTCCAAATGTGACCAAACGGAATGGATATGTCTGCTTCACACGGTGGAAACCCAAATGAACTTTTCGGCCTTCGCCAGACGACATTTGTGTGTCCTCTTATAAACGTTTATTGCTTCAGCTATTCATTTAGCGTGTGATGTTCTTGTACTGTCGCAAGTACACTACTAGCCATTACAATTGCTACACCAAGAAGAAATGCAGATGATAAACGGGTATTCATTGGACAAATATATTATACTAGAACTGACATGTCATTACATTCTCACGCAGTTTGGGTGCATCGATCCTGAGAAATCGGTACTCACAACAACCACCTCTGGCCGTAATAACGGCCTTGATACGCCTGGGCATGGAGTCAGACAGGGCTTGGATGGCGTGTACAGGTACAGCTGCCCATGCAGCTTCAAGGCGATACCACAGTTCATCGAGAGTAGTGACTGGCGTATTGTGACGAGCCATTATTTCGGTCACTATTGACCAGACGTTTTCAATTGGTGAGAATGTGCTGTATCCAGAAAGGGCCGTACAGGACCTGCAACATGCGGTCGTGGATTATCCTGCTGAAATGTAGGGTTTCGCAGGGATCGAATGAAAGGAAGAGCCACGGTTCGTAACGCATCTGAAATGTAACGTCCACTGTTCAAAGTGCCGTCAGTGCGAACAAGAGGTGACCGAGGCGTGTAACCAATGGCACCCCATACCACCACGCTGGGTGATACGCCAGTATGACGATGACAAATACACGCTCTCAATGTGCGTTCACCGCGATGTCGCCAAACACGGATGCGACCATCGTGATGCTGTAAGCAAAACCTGGATTCATTCGAAAAAATGACGTTTTGCCATTTGTGCAAAAAAATGGTTCACATGACTCTGAGCACTATGGGACTTAACATCTGTGGTCATCAGTCCCCTAGAACTTAGAACTACTTAAACCTAACTAACCTAAGGACATCGCACACATCCATGCCCGAGGCAGGATTGAACCTGCGACCGTAGCAGCCGCGCGGCTCCGGACTGAGCGCCTAGAACCGCTAGATCACCGCGGCCGGCTGCCATTTGTGCACCCAGGTTCGTCGTCGAATACATCATCGTAAGCGCTCCTGTCTGTGATGCAGCGTCAAGAGTAACCGCAGCCATGGTCTCCGAGCTGATAGTCCATGCCGCTGCAAACGTCTTCGAACTGTTCGTGCAGATAGTTGTTGTCTTGCAAACGTCCCCATCTGTTGACTCAGGTATCGAGACGTGGCTGCACGATCCGTTAGAGCCATGCACATAAGATGCCTGTCATCTCGACTGCTAGTGATACGAGGCCGTTGGGATCGGGCACGGCGTTCCGTATTACCCTCGTGAACCCACCGATTCCATATTCTGGTAACAGTCATTGGGCCTCGACCAACGCGAGCAGCAATGTCGCGATACAATAAACCGCAATCGCGATGGGCTACAATCCGAACTTTATCATAGTCGGAAACGTGATGGTACACATTTCTCCTCCTTACACGGGGCATCACAACAACGTTTCACCAGGCAACGCCGATCAACTGCTGTTTGTGTATGAGAAGTCGGTTGGAAACTTTCCTCATGTGAGCACGTTGTAGGTGTCGCCACCGACGCCAACCTTGTGTGAATGCTCTGAAAAGTTAATCATTTGCGTATCACAGCATCTTCTTGCTGTCGGCTGAATTTCGCGTCTGTAGCACGTCATCTTCTTGGTGTAGCAATTTTAATGGCCAGTAGTGTATTAGGTGGCCTGTTGCTTATGTGTGATGTATTGAAGAATAAAAATTAAAAAAAAAACAACATTCGAATGTGATTTCTGAATGAGAAGCCGGCTGTGTAATTCTTTCCCTGTGTGCAGGCTGTAGGTGGGGTCGTGCATAGTTAAGATGGTTGCCTTGAGATGCTGGTCATTTGTGTGTCGAAGCGCGTCGTACGCCTCAAGCCACTCCGACGTTTGCCTTCGTCCTGCAGCAGTTCAAACGACCAGCGACGCACGTTCCGCTATTGGGACGAGGCAGGCGGGCACTGTGAGTACAGCGGCGCCCCAGTGCGACTGCCGCCCGCCACGGGCGCCTGCGACTACTTCCGCCCGCTGGTCCCCAGTAACTCGGCTGCCGCGGCCCGCCTGCGTGGAATTCCATTACGGAAGTATGTGGATGGAACGCGGATTGGCTGCCAGCGGTTCCGAATGTTTGCGTTTTTTGTCGGCTGTAGGGCAAATACCTCCTGTAATTAAAATTCTGGGAGTAAACGAGTTCTCAAACACAAATATCGATACACATTAAAGTTTGCAGCTTCCAAATAATATGCTGGAATTCTTCAGATTTTGCTGTTATATTCCTCTGTTTATACAACATCGGAAAATGCAAAAAAATTACTTATTTGCTTCTGTTATTTATAACAGTATAAACTCTGTTTATATACTTGGCCGGCCATTGTGGCCGAGCGGTTCTAGGCGCTACAGTCCGGAACCGCGTGACTGCAACGGTCGCAGGTTAGATTCCTGCCTCGGGCATGGATGTGTGTCATGTCCTTAAATTAGTTGGGTTCAAGTACCTCTAAGTTCTAGGCGACTGATGACTCAGATATTAAGTCCCATAGTGCTCAGAGTCATTTGAACCATTTTTTTGCACAAATGGCAAAACGTCATTTTTTCGAATGAATCCAGGTTTTGCTTACAGAATCACGATGGTCGCATCCGTGTTTGGCGACATCGCGGTGAACGCACATTGAAAGCGTGTATTTGTCATCGTCATACTGGCGTATCACCCAGCGTGGTGGTATGGGGTGCAATTGGTTACACGCCTCGGTCACCTCTTGTTCGCACTGTACTCAACGACGAATCTGGGTGCACGACCGGCAAAACGTCATTTTTTGGGATGAATGCAGGTTCTGTTCACAGCATCACGATGGTCGCATCCGTGTTTGGCGACATCGCGGCGAACGCACATTGGAAGCGTGTATTCGTCATCGCCATTCTGGCGTATCACCCGGGGTGGTGGTATGGGGTGCCATTGGGTACACGTCTCGGTTACCTCTTGTTCGCATTGACGGCACTTTGAACAGTGGACGTTACATTTCAGATGTGTTACGACCCGTGGCTGTACCCTTCATTCGATCCCTGCGAAACCGTACATTTCAGCAGGATAATGCACGACCGCATGTTGCAGGTCCTGTACGGGCCTTTCTGGATACAGAAAATGTTCAACTGCTGCCCTGGCCAGCACATTTTCCAGATCTCTCACCAATTGAAAACGTCTGGTCAATGGTGGCCGAGCACGTGGATCGTCACAATACGCCAGTCACTACTCTTGATGAACTGTGGTATCGTGTTGAAGCTGCATGGGCAGCTGTACCTGTACACGCCATCCAACCTCTGTTCGACTCAATGCCCACGCGTATCAAGGCCGTTATTACGGGCAGAGGTGGTTGTTCTGGGTACTGATTTCTCAGGATCTATGCACCCAAACTGCGTGAAAATGTAATCGCATATCAGTTCTAGTACAATATATTTGTCCAAGAATACCCGTTATCATCTGCATTTCTTCTTGGTGTAGCAATTTTAATGGTCAGTAGTGTACTTCCACCTTACAAAAGTCATACCGCGCGACCGCTACGGTCGCAGGTTCGAATCCTGCGTCGGGCATGGATGTGTGTGATGTCCTTAGGTTAGTTAGGTTTAAGTAGTTCTAAGTTCTAGGGGACTGATGACCTTAGGAGTTAAGACCCGCAGCGCTCAGAGCCGTTTGAACCTCACCTGAATCCCTCATCTCTGCTCTATCCAATCCAAAGCCCACAACCGCTTCCGACTCCTCAAACTCCTCTCTGGCCGGATCCTGGAGCCTCATGCACTCCATCTCGCCTTCTGTATACACCTCCCGTTCCCCACGCGAATCCTCTATGACCTGATTCCTTTTCCCATCTGCACCTATTCCTCGAACATATCCGCATCCTCTACACCTCCCGCCGCCTTGATCCCCCTCACCCCCTGGTTGCTCCTCTCCTCTCCCATCCCCGCCCCCCCTGCCATGTCTTCACTGTTGTTTCCCCCCTACCCTCCATCTCTACACCCTTCATCTCCTTTCCCAAGGTGGCTTCTGTCAAGTCCCCCTCCCAGATGATGCCCTCTCTCCCTGCATTTATCCCTCCTATCAACCCTGATCCTCACACCCCCTCCTCTCCTCTGTCCTTTCCCTGGGCTTCCTCTGTCTGCAGCTCGTGGTCGTGCGGTAGCGTTCTCGCTTCCCGCGCCCGGGTTCCCGGGTTCGATTCCCGGCGGGGTCAGGGATTTTCTCTGCCTCGTGATGACTGGGTGTTGTGTGCTGTCCTTAGGTTATTTAGGTTTAAGTAGTTCTAAGTTCTAGGGGACTGATGACCATAGATGTTAAGTCCCATAGTGTTCAGAGCCATTTGAACCATTTTTGGGCTTCCTCTTCCCCCCTTCCATCCTTTTTTTCTCCCCACCTAACCTCTCCCTACCTCCCTTCTCCCCCCCTGAGTCCTTTTCTGTTCCCCTCCTCCGCCTTTCCCCACTCTCTGTCACGTTTGCCCAGCACCCCCCCCCCCCCCCCCCCCGTCTTATAGACCCTCGTCCTCCATCGGCTATTTCTCCCCTTCTCCCCACTTCGTTTTTCCTCTCCTTCCCCCCTTTTTCTTTCCCATCATCTGTCCAGGTTCCCCCACCTGCCCTCGGCTGTGTGTGGTATGTCATATTTGCCAACTTTTTAGTGCAGTGTTCAAGTGAATGTTCAGTGTTGTTCTTCTTTCCAAAGTGTTGCTAACAGAAATCATGCTGTCGCTGGGTGTGAATTTTCTGTCTGTTGCGAACAGAAACCACACTGTCGGCGTGTTTTTTAATTGTCTTTCTATTATTTTACATGTCTGCTTCATATGTATTTTATTAGCATCATCATCCCTTTGTTCTATGTTTTAAGTTCCACGATTTTTCCACCATGTTACCATTTAAGTCTTCGATTTTATCGCCTGTTTTTATTATTTGCCGGCCGAAGTGGCCGTGCGGTTAAAGGCGCTGCAGTCTGGAACCGGAAGACCGCTACGGTCGCAGGTTCGAATCCTGCCTCGGGCATGGATGTTTGTGATGTCCTTAGGTTAGTTAGGTTTAACTAGTTCTAAGTTCTAGGGGACTAATGACCTCAGCAGTTGAGTCCCATAGTGCTCAGAGCCATTTGAACCATTTTTTTTATTATTTATTACCTTCATCTTCTTAAAACAAATTCTGCAGGCTGAAGAGCAGCATACTAAGCTGCTGCCAGCCCGCCCCCTTCAGGGGGAATCGAAAATCAGTAAAGAAAAAAAAAGTACTCACATAGCACGAAACAAATTTTTTAAATGTGATAGACATATCACCAATATGATGTAAGTGATTTAACCAACAATTCAATTGTAATATGCAAGCAAAATGTTGTTTACTAATGTATGTTACCTATTTACTGCACTTTAGGTATTATACTGCAGACATTTGGCACTGACCAGTAATGAAATAAGACTGACAGCCTAAGCTGGTTAAAATGTTTCCATCATAGACGATAGACTGAGGCTGTGGATCCCTAGATGAAGAAATTAATTGTGGTCTTATGTAACGTCAGTACATGAGTGAAATACATGGGTTTCATTGGGACTGTGGTCGTATTGGCATTGGAACTGAGGCGACACGAGACAAAGCTGAAATACTTAGTGCCGTCTGCGACATATTTTCACTGAGGAAGATCATATTATGTCACCTCCCTTCAGTCTTCGTAAGGATGCCGAAATGACAGATATTGATGTAAGTGATCGTGGAATAACCTACCGACTAACATCATTCAACTGAAATAAAGCAGTGGGCCTAATGGAATCCATGTATGACCCCACACCTTTTATGCAAAAAAAAAAAAAAAAAAAGTTCCAACAGCAGTTTATCCATATAAAAATGGCTCGTGTAGGAATCAGCGAAGTAGGGAAGCTTTGTTAGCTGTTTCTACTGGGTACTTTAATACTGTAGATCATTCTGCAACCCTTACCAGATAGCAGTAATAGTTAAGTTGCAGATGATCCGGGAAGAGCAGCACGTTTCATCACGTGCTCGTGTAGTAAACGCAAAAGCATTTCGGAGATCCTAATGCAACTTATAACGCGGGCGTCGGGATTTGTTATTTGACTATCCTGCTTAAATAAGAGACCAGACCGTGTAGGTATCGGACTACCCAGCGCTACGTTATAACAAAAATTCTGAAAGAATTTCACTTTCGCATCGTTGCAGAATTCTGAAATGTGAACTTTGAACAAGAAAGAGAACATTAATTATATATGGAAGGTTGACAGAGGCATTGCTAATGACGTAACATGAGACTGAGATTTATTGGAAGAATCCTAAGGAAGTACAGTCCGAAAACAAAGGAAGTAGGTTACAGTACACTTGTTCGCCCACTGCTTGAATACTGCTCACTGGAGTGGGATCTGTACCAGATAGGGTTGATAGAAGAGATAGAGAACATCCAACGGAGAGCAGAGCGCTTCGTTACAGGATCATTTAGTAATCGCGAAAGCGTTACGGAGATGGTAGATAAACTCCAGTGGAAGACTCTGCAGGAGAGACGCTCAGTAGCCCGGTACGGGCTTTTGTTGAAGTTTCGAGAACATACCTCACCGAGGAGTCAAGCAGTATATTGCTCCCTCCTACGTATATCTCGCGAAGAGACCATGAGGATAAAATCAGAGCCCACACAGAGGCAAACCGACAGTCTTTCTTTCCACAAACAATACGAGACTGGAATAGAAGGGAGAACCGATAGAGTTACTCAAGGTACCCTCCGCCACACATTGTCAGGTGGCTTGCGCAGTACTGATGAAGATGTATACTGTAGCACAGAATCACATAATATGGCATCGTAATAAATATTATAACCACTGACAGAGTCATTCAAGCAAACTAGGCAACTAATCCCGCACTAAGCAACATTGATATTAATACAGCGGGTACCGTGCACCTAATGATATCTACTATTTTTATTGCAGTGCGAGAGATATTTTCATGGAGTGACCTTATGCGTCGAACTCACAATAACTTTAATGTGATTCAAATGGTTCAAATGGCTCTGAGCACTATGGGACTTAACATCTATGGTCATCAGTCCCCTAGAACTTAGAACTACTTAAACCTAAATAACCTAAGGACATCACACAACACCCAGCCATCACGAGGCAGAGAAAATCCCTGACCCCGCCGGGAATCGAACCCGGGAACCCGGGCGTGGGAAGCGAGAACGCTACCGCACGACCACGAGATGCGGGCTTTAATGTGATAGGTTGTACAAGAAAAGAAGCGAGGTCGTCACACTGTGTTTAATGAATTTATGTGAAACAGTGGATCACTCATTCAGAAGCTGCACTCCGCAATATTCCTCGACATCGTCGTCAACACGAGTCGTCGTGCTCACTGCAGAGCGCCTCCCCCATCCCGGATGGTTGCCAGCTTCTCTTAGAGCCTGCTGAAGAGGTAGGCTGGAAGTGTGATCTGTCACCCACTTGCTGCGCTTCCCCTAGGTCTCGGACCCTCGGTCTTCCCTTCCACTATTAATTTCTGTAGATTTTCTGCATCTCTTCTCACAATACGGCCAAAGAACTGGAGAATCTTTTGGTTGGCACGAGAAGAAGGGCGCTTGGAGTTGTCTGGCTGCTCAGTACTGGACACCATAGTTCTTATTTCGGTCCATCTCACGCACAGCACCCCGCTCCAGCACCGAAGCCCAAATGAATCAGTACGCTGCTTGTTTCTGGCCTTGAGGGTCCACTTCTGCGATCATAAAAGAAGACTGAAATCACGAGTGTTTCAACAGGTCGGGCCTTTGTGGTTTGGTTATCGCTCTGTTCTGCCACATCTTTGCAAGCTACCTCGCAGCCACTGGCCCTAGCGTGGTCCGACTTTTTATCTTCACAACTTCCCGTGTCGCAGATGGTTGACCCAAGGTAGATGAAAGACTGTGCAACTTCGAGTTCCTTTAGTAGACCTGTACTCCTCTGTCAGTTCTCGCGAGTCTGGACTTGCTGGGATTTATGTCTAATCCGTAGGAGGTCAGCAAGTGTATCTTTGCTGCTGGCTAAAAACACGGTTTCATCAGCAAATCGGAGGTGCTAATAGTTCTTCCGCCAACTGAGAGATCTTTAGTTCAACCGCCAAAAGGATTCCTGGTGACACCAGTTTCCGGGGGTAGTACAGGACCCTGTTTAACACCTTTCGATAAACTGAAAAAATTATAAGTACCACCACTTGCCGCCACCGTTGCGAGGTGATTATTGTATAGATTTCTTGACAAAGGTAGTGGATTCGATGCATTATTGTGGCATTTCTGTGGGACGTTTAGATCTCTTCATTCAGGGCAATAAGTTTCTTCATCCGTCATTAATGTACGGTCTCTGCAATTAGTGTAAGGTTGCTATGGACGGGCCATCTCGATCTCTGTGTGGATACTGGCAAGAGGCGTATGCTAGCGGTCATTAAGTGTACCCCATGCTACCAAAGATACGCCACCTTAGTGGTGAGCTGTTCTAAGAAGACACAAAAAAAAGAGCAAAAGAAAGTAAGATTTTTTACTATGTACTTGAAACTGACCAGTATTAATGAGAAACGTCGTAGTGATATGATAACAGTAATTAAAGTTCTGCAGCCACCATTGGAAAGTACGAGCAGTTCACTTCATTTTGTCATATTTACGGTATAAAGTTATGTACTGCGAACGGAGTGCACGCGTTGTTAGGCGATGACGTGGCCTGTTAGGTGCCTTGTATGAGCCAGTGCGAGTTTCCACGAATGAGCCGGTGACGCAATGATGGGAACTGTGTCCACGCTTACTGTCGCAACAAACACGGTGGTTCACTTAAGAGCATGACTAGTAATTAACTGACATAACTTATCAGTAGTAGCCTAAGTAATCGAATGATTGGCCAACGGCCTTGCCGCAGTGGTAACACCAGAACCCGTCAGATCACCGACGTTAAGCGCTGCCGGGCTGGGCTAGCACTTGGATGGGTGACCATCCGGTCCGCCGACCTCTGTTGGCAAGCGGGATGCACTCAGCCCTTGTGAGGCAAACTGAGCAGCTACTTGATTGAGAGGTAGCGGCTGCGGTCTCGTAAACCTACATACGGCAGGGAGAGCCGTGTGCTGACCACATGCCCTCCATATCTGCATCCAGTGACGCCTCTGGGCTGAGGATGACACGGTGGCCGGTCGGTATCTTTGGGCCTTCCGAGGCCTGTGCGGGAGGAGTCAAGTTTAATGACAACTGAACGGGCGATGATTAATGAGAAAATTAAACAATAATAATCGATGTAGTAATAATTAATTGGACAATTAATTTACAAAAATTAATAACAGGAAGTATTATTAATTTAATAGATCACATATTCATTATTGCGCGCCTCTTCGGTAAAGCATATGGAGAGGCTATAACAATAGAGACTGCAGTGAATGGCTTTGCAAAAACAGGAGTTTGACAAGTAAGCAGGAATGTTCTCCGACACGGCCATTTTGTAGTTGCAGTGCAGCTTGGAAAAAAATGATGTTTCTGTGAGATAAGCACCTGTCAATGAGTGTAGACTTGACATCGAAAGTTTGCCTACATGAAATCTCTGCCGTATCGGACAAACTCACTCCAGGAAAAAGCTAGAATTAAGCTCAGAAAACCGCAGTTATCACGAGCCGTGCATACAAATACAGACTGAAAGGAGCTGAAAATGAAAAGAGGGTAAAAAGAGAGCAACAATTAGCCCTGAAAACGACTACAGAATCGCGCAGCCAACAAGTCTGCTTAGTATCCTGCAGACGTTTCAGAGAAGACTGGGCTTAGTTCTCGGAAGTCATGGTTTAGTGGCATCTGTGGCAAGGACATGAAAGACGACATGCTTCATTGTTTTGTATGTAAAGAGTGGGTTCATGACAAACACGTTGGGGTTAGGGAGGGGAACTAAAGTGTTGCGTTATGAAAAATGTAACTGAAGTCCGTGTGACGAATGTCAAAAAGTGTACGACTATAAAAGCTTTGTTTTGTTGAAACCCAGGCCTAGGTAGGCTACTGTGATCAAAATTAAAGAGTAATGGTTTTCATTTTATGTTTTCGAATATCTGCATGTGCTTTTTTTCGCCTTCGAAGGAGACATAAATAGCTTTAGCCTCCTGCGGTTCGAATACAAGATATTCGGTGTCAGATGCCAACAAAAAGCTCCAAAAAATTGAAAGAAATGAAATGTATTGACAGATTTGAATATGTATAGCATTTAGCAACTATTACAGTATAGCCCATTCATGGAAACTGCCTGGTCCAGCGAAGGAAACCATGTTTTTATTTTTCAAATATGCCATTAATAATAAATATTCATTAGATGTGTGTCCTGTACAGTGAAATGCAAAAGAAAGTGTTCGAGCTCCACTGAAACTGAAATCTTTATTACGATGTCCGAGGATTTTGTCGCACATTTTCCTTAGGTGATCCATCCATCGGTAGTGACTTTTCCCCCTGTGACCACCGACGCTTCTCTGGCGCTACATCCAGCGCCCCTCAATCTCTCTCTGCATGGGTGTGTGTTCGCGCCTCGTCGTTTCACATACGCTTTCCCGTTCTCGTACACTAGCGGCTACGCTCCAGCTGCTTCTTAAGCAATTGAAGAACATGCTACAAGGTTCTAGTAAAAATTTTCGGAAGTGAGCTGGGTTTCGTTTAAAGTGGTTCAAATGGCTCTGAGCACTATGGTTCAAAATGGCTCTGAGCACTATGGGACTCAACATCAGAGGTCATCAGTCACGTACAACTTAGAAGTACACTACTGGCCATTAAAATTTCTACACCAAGAAGAAACGCAGATGATAAACGGGTATTCATTGGGCAAATGTATTGTACTATAACTGACATGTGATTACATTTTCACGCAATTTGGGTGCATAGATCCTGATAAATCAGTACCCAGAAGAACCACCTCTGGCCGTAATAACGGCCTTGATACGCCTGGGCATTGAGTCAAACAGAGCTTGGATGGCGTGTACAGGTACAGCTGCCCATGCAGCTTCAACACGATCCCGCAGCACATCAAGAGCAGTGACTGGCGTATTGTGACGAGCCAGTTGCTCGGCCACCATTGGCCAGACGTTTTCAGTTGGTGAGAGATCTGGAAAATGTGCTGGCCAGGGCAGCAGTCGAACATTTTCTGTATCCAGAAAGGCCCGTACAGGATCTGCAACATGCGGTCGTGCATTATCCTTCTGATATGCAGGGTTTCGCAGGGATCGAATGAAGGGAAAGGCACGGGTCGTACTACATCTGAAATGTAACGTCCACTGTTCAAAGTGCCGTCAATGCGAACAACAGGTGACCGAGACATGGAACCAATGTTACCCCATACCATCACGCCGGATGATACGCCAGAATGGCGATTCACCCCATACCATCACGCCGGGTGATACGCCAGAATGGCGGTGACGAATACACGCTTCCAATGTGCGTTCGCCGCGATGTCGCCAAACACGGATGCGACCATCGTGATGCTGTGAACAGAACCTGCATTCATCCCAAAAAATGACGTTTTGCACCCAGATTCGTCGTTGAGTACACTATCGCAGGCGCTCCTGTCTGTGATGCAGCGTCGAGGTCTCCGAGCTGATAGTCCGTACTGCTGGTAACGTCGTCGAACTATTCGTGCAGATGGTTGTTGTCTTGCAAACGTCCCCATCTGTTGACTCGGGGATCGAGACGTGGCTGCACGATCCGTTACAGCCATGTGGATAACATGCCTGTCATCTCGACTGCTAGCGATACGAGGCCGTTGGGATCCAGCACAGCGTTCTGTATTACCCTCCTGAACCCACCGATTCCATATTCTGCTAACAGTCATTGGATCTCGACCAACGCGAGCAGCAATGTCGCGATACGATAAACCGCAATCGCGATAGGCTACAATCCGACCTTTATCAAAGTCGGAAGCGTGATGCTACGCATTTCTTCTCTTTACACGAGGTATCCAACAACGTTTTACCAGGCAACGCCGGTCAACTGCTGTTTGTGTATGAGAAATCGGTTGGAAACTTTCCTCATGTCAGCACGTTGTAGGTGTCGCCACCGGCGCCAACCTTGTGTGAATGCTCTGAAAAGCTAATCATTCGCATATAACAGCATCTTCTTCCTGTCGGTCATATTCCGGGTCTGTAGCATGTCATATTCGTGGTGTAGCAATTTAATGGCCAGTAGTGTACTTAAACCTAAGTAACCTAAGGACATCACATCCATGCCCGAGGCGGGATTCGAACCTGCGACCGTAGCGGTAGCGCGGTTCCAGACTGAAGCGACTAGAACCGATCGGCCACATCTGCCGGCTGGATTTCATTTGCTGTGCTCCCTATGTAAGGACTGAACAACCTGCAGTGACGACTAGGACCGTGTCTGAATGTGTTCCCAATCCCCGCCTCCCTCCTGATGGTCGCCAACACTCTGGCGTCGCTTACACTACCGTACGCGGAACTCGGCTCGCGAAACAGTCGCGCGAGGCTGTCTGGAGTAGTGTAGACGGGGGTAGCGCCAGCCGCAGTCGTTTATAGCGTCAGCTGAGCGCACCTCGTGTGATGAAAAGAGGGTTTGGGGGGGGGGGGAGTGGGGGAGGGTGTCACACCTGTTCAGCGATGGAACACGGCGGCTGACGGCAATAGAAGAAGCGGCCTCTTTGGCAGGTGCGTGGCCAGGCAGGAGGCACGCGTGTGGCGGTTAGTGGCGTGCAGCTAATGGCGGGGGGCGTCCGTTAACTGTCTCCAGTGCGTCAGCTGCCCGCAGTGGGCAGTGGGGGCCCAGGCTTCCGGCCGGAAATGCGGGAAGCCTAACGAACTCGACTCCCGCAGGAGGCCGTAAAGCGTCGCTCGGAATTTGAGGGGATGGAGGTGGGGGCAGAGAGGAGACAGCACCTAACTACACTTGTCACCCACACTCCTTCTCCCGCGCTTCCCTCGCTTACCAGACTGACAATTCCTCGGTGGCTCGGGATGTGTCCTGTCAACCGATCGCTTCCTCTGGCTCAAGTTACTCCGTCTACGTCGTCACTATTCTACAATTCACGTGCAACTCCTTGCCCGAGGGTATATAGAACGAATGCCGCACATTTGCCCATAGAGTAAATATCTCTGGAGTGAGCATTGCGTTCTGCGCATGTTGTCAACATTAAACCTGGATTGTCACGTGTTTTCGGGACTTCGCTTTGCGTGTGTGCTTTCTGCAGCGTTTGAAGTTTATAATATCAAGATTTTTCTTTGTATTTCACCGTTTGTTGATAGTGTAATAGCGATAGTGAATTACTGTTGTTGCTACGGATGCAAAGAAAAATATGTGAAAGGAGGGATAATAACTTTTCATGGGTACATACCATGTAGCTCTAATTATAGTTATCACATTAGTAAGAGACTCTGTAGATGTTAAAAAATTTCGAGGCGCATTATAATTAAAGCTTGATTCTGTAGACCCATTTTTCTACGATTTTATGAGTATATTACGGCTCGTACAAAAGCTTACAAACAATCGCTTCCTCTCGTAAATTTGCTAGTATAACAGGAAAGGGAATGGTTAGTTGTTTCAGCAACTACTATCCTCCATGCATTTATCAGTGACTTGTCGATTATGTATATAGATTACTAAGTCTACTATTTATTTAATAAACTGGGAGCAAGTACGTTAAATGGGTTAAATAAATACTTCAAAGTATCACCAGTAAGAAAAATTGTGCTTTAGATCGCAAAAACGAGAAAATAAATATGCAGAAACAGCAGAAAAAAGGACGAATTAGCAGGGATATAATCGCTAATGTGTGGCAAATTCGGTGTTTTTCGGACACTTGCAAAAGTACTAGCGTGCTGTCAAGTCGTTTTGCCAGACTATCACTGCAAAAACGTACGTCTGGCTCTGTAATACTATAAAGTGCCGAATCATACCGAAAACAACCAAAAATCGAGTGCATCTGAACTGTGACATCTATCGCAAAGAAGCAGAATGTAATCTCACTTGCCCTTAAAAGTTACGTAGCTGGTTTATTCCCAGTATCAAATGAATACTGTTAAAATTCGTGGGCAACATATATAAATAATCCACGACACGTACGAAAAGAATCCGTCTGTACTAGGGATCTAGTGACATTCTAAGTATACAGGGCGCTATATGGACAAAGACACGTCCCGAGAACACGTGACCAGGCTGGCACTGTATGTAGACAACACAAAATCTGTTCTGCGCATGTGAATGCTCACTCCAGAGATATTTACTCTATGCATTTGCAGCGCCAGACATTAGCCACACTTGCCCCTCCGCCAGGTAGCTTTAGTAGCGATCCGTCAGATAAAGGACGCCCTTCCTCGTACTTCTGTCCGCTTTCAAACCGCCGTCTCCACTCGATACAACGAGTATGTAAGGGAACTTCTTCTTCGAAATCTTGGCGAAATACGGAGCTTCTTTTCCGAAATCGAAATATTTATAACTTTTGGGAAACGAAAGCAATACCGACGGTTATGTCAGTATGTAATTAGTTCTGACAAGTAGAAATATAGGTCCGTCTGTCTGTACGGTAGCTTCCTTTCACGCTTACTGATTGCGATAGAAACAGTCCATCGCCATGGGAGCAACAAGAAAGGAACGATGTAAAGAGAATGCGAATGTACGCTAATTGTTTCTTTTTCATCACTGCATTTGTGCCTACTTTAATTACTACAACTGCATGCCCAAAAGACAATAAGGAAAGAAGAATGGGTATGTGAATGATTGTAAAGAAGAACGACGTCCTCCATATTAATTTACTCTCTAAATTGCGATATCCCTTGCGGCGAAACATTAGCTAATAAAGTGTAGCGGGACAATGTTCAAAACATGACTGAAAATACGTTCACTAGGTAGAAATAAGAACGTTTATGACTGACATGTCATCTAAAGTCGACTTACAATTTTAAAATGTTAGAAATAAGGAAATGACGTAATACAGAATGCTATGCTTGTAACATACGTTGTTGTTCTACATTGTTTAGCTCTGGTATTTACAGGGTCACTGAGAAAGCATCCTAGGTTTTGGAGGGAAAAACCGTAATTGTAATGATCTGCACTACAACAGAAACAAGAAGCACAACTTACGGAAAAGTAACGTAATGTGTGTTCCAACTCACAAGCGACATTGAAGCAGATAGTTCCTGTGACTTAGTATGGGCAGAGGTTATATTCGACAACCGGAATAAACCAATAACAGTTGCTGAACAGTTCAAAGAAAACTTGAGTCTCATCACAAATAGGTACGCTACTCATACAATTATAGTTGGCAGTGACTTCAATCTACCTTCCGTATGTTGACAAAAATACATTTTCAGACCCTAATGTAGAAAGAAAATAATTTCCGTAATTGTTTAAATGCTTTTTTAATATTTTGGACAATTAGTTCAAGAGGCCATTCAAACTGTAGATGGTTACGAAAACACACTTGACCTCTTAGCCACAGATAATCCTGAGCATCACGACGGATACAGGGATTAGTAAACACGCAGTCGCAGCGAGGCTCAATTCCGTAACAAATAAATTCATCAAAACTACATGCGAAATATATCTATAAAAGCAGCTAAAATTTCGGTTGACGTCTTTCTAAGAGACAGTCTTCAATCCTTCCAAACTATGTAAGTGAAGACCACATGTGGCTTAAGTTAAAGAAATAGTATCAGCATCACTCAAGAGATTCATACCAAATAAATTAATAAAATACGGAACTAATCCCCCACGGTACACAAAAAAACGACAGAAAGCTGCTGCAGTAGCAACGAAAAAGGCATGTATAATTTAGACGAACGCCAAATCTCCAAGACTGGCGAAGTTTTAGTGAGGCTCGAAATTTGGTGCGGATTTCAATGCGAGATGCAATTAATAGTTTCCACAACGAAACTCTCTATACAAATGTGGCGGCAAATCCAAAGAGATTCTGGTCCTATGTTAAGTAAACCGGCGGAAAAGCTCAGTAAGTACCTTTACTGCGCGACAGCGACGGTAATGTTACTGATGACAGTGCCACTAAAGTGGAGTTAGTAAATGCATTTCCAGGGGTCGGGCGGCGGGTGAGAAGGAGAGGGGGGGGGGGGGGGGGAGACAAGGGACCCAACCCTTCGGAGCAGGTGAAATCGTGGCAGATGTCCGGCGTGGCAAATGTGCGCACACCATGTAGAACCACTTACAAGTTAGTTCCCGACCGTTCCACTGTCGAATACCAAGCTCCAAAATCTTTCGGTGTGAGCTCTGATTTCTCTCGTTTTATTGCGGTGGTCAGTTTTATCTGGTAAGGATCCCACGCCCCATAGCAATACTCTAGTACGAACAGTCGTAATGCGGGCATCTATTTAGTACATCTGATACAACTTTTAAGCGTTCTGCCAATAAAACACAGCCAGTGGCTCGCTTTCCGCACAACATATCCTATGGTTCCAGTTAAAGTTTTTCGTAACTGCAATGTCTAGGTATGTAGTTGAATGCACAACGTTACGTTACTGTTATTTGCCTTGTAATTCTTTTCAGTACTAGTGTGGAGGCTCTTCCTATCGTTCAGAGTCAATTGCCACTTTTCGCACAAAGCAAATACCTCGTCTAAATCATTTTGTACTTCGTTTTTATCATCTAGTGACTTCACGAGACGGTAGATGACAGATTCCTTTGGTAACAATCTAAGAGTGCTGCTGAGCCCGTCTCCTAAATCGTTTTACAGATCAGGAACAGCAGAGAGACTGTCTCACTTCCCTGTGGAACGCCACATACCACTTCCATGCCTGCTAATCCGGCCCATGACCTTTTTCCAACGCCTTCTTCGATTTAGGGTATGCAGGCCGCCCTTCCTCTCTACTACCAGCAGCAGTCCGCTTTCGTCAACTGCTACGTTCTCTTTCCTTCCATTTTCCTAAAACTTTTTTGACAACTGGGGGTACAGCACCGCCTTGGCTCCGCCCCCGAACCTGCCTGCTCCGTGGCCTTTGTCAGCTTCCCATGGATGGCACCCCTTCTCTCGTTTATCGTCGCTCATTTGCTGCTCTATGCGCAAAAATGAAGGATGCCACATTTGTTTACACTGACAGCTCAAAAACGTCATTTGGTGTTGGGAGTGCCTATATTGTTGGTGACACCCCTAATCGATTTCGGCTTCCCGAACAGTGTTCGGCTTTTACTGCGGAGCTTTACGCTGTTCTCCAGGTTGTCAAATACATCCGTCGCCATCAGCGGATACAGTATATTACATACTCAGATTCGCTCAGCTCTCTCCTCAGTCTCCAAGCTCTCTACCCTGTCCACCCTCTGGTCCACCGGATTCAGGACTGCCTCCACTTGGGGGGGGGGGGGTGTCTCTGTGGCGTTCCTCAGGATCCCAGGTCATGTTGGTATCCGTGGAAACGAGGCGGCCGATATAGCGGCCAAGGCAGCAGTCTCTCTTCTTCAGCGTGCTGTTCGCATGATTCCCTTCGCCGATGTACGGAGTGTTTTATGTCGTCGAGTTGTTCTTTTATGGCACGCACATTGGTCGACACTTCCCCATAATAAATTGCGGGACGCGAAACCTCTTCCCTGTGCTTGGACCTCTTCCTTCCAAACCCGTCGACGGGAGGAGGTAATTTTAACGAGACCCCGACTAGGGCACTGTCTTTTTAGCCATCGACATCTTTTAAATGGCGATCCTCCCCCGCTTTGTCCCCACTGCTCTCAACTGTGGACGGTAAGACACCTTTTACTTGAGTGCCCCTATTTTACTCCGTTACGCGCCCGTCTACAGCTGTCGCCTGATATATCTTCAATTTTAGCAGATGACACGCGCTCAGCCGATCGCGTCCTCGAGTTTATTAGTGTCAGTGAGATGACGTCGGTCATCTGAAGCTCTTTTTGGGGAAAACAACCCCTCCTTCTATATTGGTTTTCTAAGCTTTCCATCTGTTTTTTAGTTTCCCCACTTTTTGAGTTTCTCTCCCATTGCTGCTGATTTCCAATTTTTTTTCCTTTCCCTAAGCCACAGAGCGGGCGCTAATGACCGTAGCAGTTTTGCGCCCTAAAACCATAACAAAACAAAACTTCCGTTTCACTCGATCTCTTATCGACAGTTACAACGAACTGTGGCCTTCCCGAAAGGAAACCACGAATCCAGTCCAACTGAGACGATACTCCACAGACATTCAATTTCATCAGAAGCCGCTTTTGAGGCGTGATGGCAAAAATCTTTTGAGAATCTAGAAATGTGCAATCGTCTTGAGATCAACTGTCGACAGCACTCACTACTTCATGAGAATAAAGAGCTTCTTGTGTAGCACGAGAACCGTTTCTTAGTCATAGGTGGCACCAGGCCGACTTCCCACGAACCTTTCCACCAGCGAGCGGTTGTATACGGTTGCTAAATATGGAGCTGTTACATCAGTGTGTTCCAAAACGAACCTGATTAGTACACGGTCTGCTCGCTACACTGTGGATACTGCTTCCAAGATGCTCATGTTGGCAGCTGTTCTTGATCCGAATTCTGCAATACGTGTTGCATCTTCTATAGTGAACTCGGTAACATTACCATTGGTATCGCACAGTGAAGGTATTGATTGTGCCTTGTGCCGTTGGTGTGCCAGACCAGAATCTCTTTTCATTTTCTGCCACATTTCAGAAATGGTTCAAATGGCTCTGAGCACTATGGGACTTAATATCTGAGGTCATCAGTCCCCTAGAACTTAGAACTACTTAAACCTAACGAACCTAAAGACAGCACGCACATCCAAGCCCGAGGCAGGATTCGAACCTGCGACCGTAGCAGTCGCGAGGTTCCGGACTGAAGCGCCTAGAACCGCTCGGCCATAGTGGCCGGCTGCCAGATTTCAAGATAGTATTTCGTTCTGGAAACAATTAAAAACACCTCGCATTAAAATCTACAGTGAATATCGCCAATCTTTATGATTTAGCGTTCTTTTACACTTGCTATGATTTTTTCGTTACTTCTGCAACAGTGTCCTGACCTGTTTTGTGTATCATGGGAAATCTTTTCCTTCTCTTATTAATTTGCTTGGTATGAATCTCTCAATTGCTGTCATTGCTATTTCTTTCAATTTAAGCCATATCTGGTCTACTCTTCCATAATTAGTTTCGAAGAAATGAAGACTCTCTCTTAAGAAATCGTCAAGCGAGTTTTTATTTATAGTTCGCGTTTATTTTTAGTAGATATCGATGGTACGGTATTCAGTCTCGCTACAAGGTCACTGATCTCTGTATCCGCTATGATGCTTCCTGTTTCCTCAGAATAATTTGTTATTAAGAGTTCAAGTATGTTTTCGCAACCATTTATACTTCGAGTGCGCTCCTGAATAAATTGCTCAAAATAATTTTCAGATTAAGCATTTAGTACAATTTCAGACGAAGTTTTATGGCTACCGCCGACTTTATTTCGTTTCCTAATTAATCAAAACTGTTAACTTTTTCAGTTATTCTGGTACTGATAACAATTCTTGTTCTGATTGGCTCATTTCCTCTAACTGCCATTACCGTCGGTTTATTAACTGAGATTACCGTGTTGTATACTTGGCCCAGCATGTGAAACTTAGCCGGCCGGAGTGGCCGAGCCGCAGGTTCGAATCCTGCCTCGGGCATGGATGTGTGTTATGTCCTTAGGTTAGATAGGTTTAAGTAGTTCTAAGTTCTAGGGGACTGATGACCTCAGACGTTAAGTACCGTAGTGCTCAGAGCCATTTGAACCATTTGTGAAACTTATGTACGGCATATTGCAATTTATTTTCATCGTTAAGTATAATAAACTGATTGACTGCAAAAACCCAGGTGTTAATGATTCCATAGTGTGATAGCTGTAACCCAGGACGTACATGTTGTCATATCATCTTTTCATCGAACCTAGCTTCAACAACATTGGATATATCCTTACCGCAGCTTTTTGATGGTTAATAATGACGTTCTACAAAGATTTAGAAGCTGTGCAACATTGTCTGAAGAGAAATCTTTGCACATAATGTAGAAAACTAAATTAAGGATAGATCTGAAGATGGTGATACATATCCAAAGTCGATCATCCAGAATTGTAAAATTGCAATCCGGCACGGTTGGTTACGGCCATCCTACGTTAATTTATCACTCACGATGATGATTGCGAAACAGGCAAACACCATCGCAGTACCTTGGCATCTTTTCATGAAAATAAAAAAAAATCTTATTTCGAATACGTGTTTGAAAAAAAAAAACCAGTTCAACGTAACGCGTCAGCTCATCAGGATAATACGGGTATTAAAATTGTAATAAGACTTGTACCGCTAATTTCGCCACCACGAGAAATTCCGTGTCACGTGTGTCGGGTCCACATTTGCAGTGCCCAGGTGGCATCGATACCAGAACGGTGTGCGCGCGCCGAAACGCGAGGAGTGCGCGGCCTTCAGCGAACGGTGTCAGCTGAGCCGGCGTCTCAGCTGACGAAGGCCTTTCCGCCCTGGTATGTCTGAGAGTGTTGCCTCACACCTCTCCCACTCGACAAATGGGAGACACGCGAGGGACAGAAACATTCCAATCCATTTTACTCTCGACACGTTTTTCGTCCATTTCCCTCGTTATCTTCGTCAGGTGTCGTTGCTCGCTGTTGTGATTATCTAGGCTTCCTCGGCCGGCGACAGTTTCAATACAATCCTTCTAGATATTGTGTCTTGCCACCGGGTAAAATAATTAAAGTACTAAAAAAAAAAAAAACAACAACGTTTCGGCCAAGGTCGCAGCGGCCTTCTTCAGGTCAAAGGCTAATTAGCTGGGAAACTAATTAGTCTTTGCCTAAAGGTAGGCCACTGCAGCTCGGCTGAAACGTCGGTTCATTTTAGTATTTTAAGTATTCTTACAAGATGACGTGGCAGTACATCCAGAAGGATTTAAACTTTGAATATTTTGTTCAACAGCTCTTACAGTCTGTTCGACTAATCGACGTGCCACATTCGGACGGCGTGTGGTGTACATCCGGTTTTCGGAGCTCTAGATTATCTTTCACACAACATAGACCTTTTAATCTTCTTGGAGGCATCGATATACACTACTGGCCATTAAAAATGCTACAACACGAAGATGACGTGCTACAGACGCGAAATTTAACCGTCAGGAAGAAGATGATGTGATATGCAAATGATTAGCTTTTCAGAGTGTTCACACAAGGTTGGCGCCGGTGGCGACACCTGCAACGTGCTGACACGAGGAAAGTTTTCAATCGATTTCTCATACACAAACAGCAGTTGATCGGCGTTGCCTGGTGAAACGTTGTTGTGATGCCTCGCATAAGGAGGAGAAATGCGTACCATCACGTTTCCGACTTTGATGATGGTCGGATTCTAGCCTATCGCGATTGCGATTTATCGTATCGCGACATTGCTGCTCGCGTTGATCGATATCCAATGACTGTTAGCAGAATATGGAATCGGTGGGTTTAGGAGGGTAATACGGAACGCCGTCCTGGATCCCAACGGCCTCGTATCACTAGCAGTCGAGATGACAGGCATCTTATCCGCACGGCTGTAACCGATCGTGCAGCCACGTCTCGATCCCTGAGTCAACAGATGGGGACGTTTGCAAGACAACAACCATCTGCACGAACAGTTCGACGACGTTTGCAGCATCATGGACTATAAGCTCGGAGACCGTGGCTGCGGTTACCCTTGACGCTGCATCGCATACAGGAGCGCCTGCGATGGTGTACTCAACGACGAACCTGGGTGCACGAATGCCAAAACGTCATTTTTTTTCGGATGAATCCACGTTCGGTTTACAGCATAATTATGGTCGCATCCGTGTTTGGCGACATCGCGGTGAACGCACATTGGCAGCGTGTATTCGTCATCGCCATACTGGCGTATCACCCGGCGTGATGGTATGAGGTGGCATTGGTTACACGTCTCGGTCACCTCTTGTTCGCATTGAACAGTGGACGTTACATTTCAGATGTATTACGACACGTGGCTCTACCCTTCATTCGATCCTTGCGAAACCTTACGTTTCAGCAGGATAATGCACGACCTGTACGGGCCTTTCTGGATACAGAAAATGTTAGACTGCTGCCCTGGCCAGCACATTCTCCAGATCTCTCACCAATTGAAAACGTCTGGTCAATGGTGGCCGAGCAACTGGCTCGTCACAATACATCAGCCACTACTGTTGATGAACTGTGGTAACTTGTTGAAGCTGCATGGGCAGCTGTACCTGTACACGCCATCCAAGCTCAATACGCAGGCGTATCAAGGCCGTTATTACGGCCAGAGGTGGTTGTTCTGGGTACTAATTTCTCAGGATCTATGCACCCAAATTGCGTGAAAATGTAATCACATATCAATTCTAGTGTAATATATTTGTCGAATGAATACCCGTTTATCATGTGCATTTCTTTTTGGTGTAGCAATTTTAATGGCTAGTAGTGTACATTGGAAACGATACTGTCGAATTGTTCGCCTAGTCTTCGTGGAAATGGCGCCAGCGTTGTGAAGCGTGTGATTATGGCTGGTTCTTTATTGGTGTAGATAAAACTCTGCAGGTTGTCAATTTGCATGTAGCTCGAAATGTTGTTTTGAGCAGTCGTTCTCTTTGAAAACTTGCGTCAGTTGTCTTCGTTCGACAGCCTGCGCGCTCTGTGGACCAGTGTTGTAAGCAGGGAACTTCTCTGCGATAGGACGGGTGATTGGTTTCAGGTACTGCGGGTACTGACATCGTTTATACGTCGCTTCGTGTTTCTTCACTTCCGTACTCCTGTTACCGCTGTGCAGGCGTAAAATTACAGAACAGCATAGCACCAGCGAAATCCGTAACCGCGGGTGAGAACACCAGCTCTATTTTTCAGAGTCCATCATTTGGGGCTACGCACGGTGCGCACTGGCGCAAATCGACAGTAGACAGTGCGTCAGAGCGTTTCCTGCCTAGTTAACGAGCAGTTAGGGATCGCTATCGCGTTTGTGAACTTAACAGTCAGTTTAAACTAGTTAAAGTCCGTGCAGTGTATTAGCCTAGTATGGCATGCCGTATTGCCTTTCATTTTGTTTTGTCAATGATTTTCATTTAAATGTCGGCCGGTGTGGCCGAGCGGTTCTAGGCGCTACAGTCTGGAATCGCGCGACCGCTACGGTCGCAGGTTCGAATCCGGCCTCGGGTATGGATGTATGTGATGTCCTTAGGTTTAAGTAGTTCTAAGTTCTAGGGGACTGATGACTTCAGATGTTAATTCCCATAGTGCTCAGAGCCATTTGAACCATTTCATTGAAATTCGTTGGATATTAAGTCGTCACGTACAAACTACAGTTGTTTTCCCCACTCAAGTAGCAACGTTTAATAGTCATCCTCTAGGTCCCTAACCTTAATTAATATTAACTAAAACAAACACAAGGTTTCTTAATAACAGTGACGTTAAATGTGGTTTTGGTGGGAAGCGAAGGTATATGGAGAGTTACAGCCTACTGGAGCCGCCGAGTTCCAGGGGCACAACTGCTCTTCTCTTCAGCAGAACACTGAGAAAAGGTAGCCGGACCCTGCTGTAGTCCTGTCCGCGTCGTGAATTTTACACGCGCATGGATCGGGTTGACATGCAGGAATTAAAATTTCATTAATTCCTACAACAACAGACAGCCTGAGGGATAATATCCTGGCCGTCGTCGCCTTAATAGAGATACTTGTTACCAACGAAGCTCCGTACTACTGTGTACCCAGAGCTACTTTCCAACGATATAAAATGGAATTAATGTGACGTCTAGCGGCAGATAAACAAGTTCCATTTGGACGAGTGTCAAGAGCCAGTGCTAAAGCCCGTCTGCTAAATCCTTTGGCTGGGGAACTTACTCTTCAGTTTTATTTTTGTTGCTCGCCGTACAAGAATCACGCTGTTTTTAGTTGTTGAGGTCTTCAGGCCGAAGGCTGGTTACATGTAGCTCTCTAACCTAGTCTATCCTGGACAAGCTTCATCACCTCCGAATAACTACTGCAGCCTACATTCATTTGGACCTGCTTGCTGTATTCATACCTAGTTCCCGCTCTGCAATTTTCAACCTCCAAACTTACCAAACTGGCGATTCCTTGTTGCCTCAAAGCATGTCCTATCAGTCTATCACCTCATTACTTGTGATTCTTGAAGTTTTCCCGGAGTATTGAATGTTCGATGAGATTTCAGGATTGCAGCCGGGTGATGTTGACTTCTTGCCACGATATTTCGGCTGGCAATCGTCCAGCCATCTTCAGGTGAGTGTCCGTCACAGGAGACTGCAAGTTCCCGGGGTCAACTTTATAGCAAAAAGATGTAGTTTTCACCTTTACGCCTGCGCCTGCGCTCCACAGATAGTACAGTAGCTCCTGAGGGCGCGGTTATCGATAGAGGACGCTCCTGTGACGGAGGCCAATGCGCAAGCGTTTTCGCGCCAATTTTTTGCTATAAAGTTGACCCCGGGAACTTGGAGTCACCAGTGACGGGCACTCACCTGAAGATGGCTGGACGATTGCCAGACGAAATATCGTGGCAAGAAGTCGACATGATCCGGGTGCAATCCCGAAATTCATCGAACACCTCATTACTTATTCGGTCTACGCATGTAATCTTCAGTATTCTTGTGCAGCAGAACATTTCAAAAGATTCTAACCTCTTCTTGTCTATCGCCCACATTTCACTTCCGTACAAGACCACACTGCAGAGAAATACCTTCAGAAAAGACTTCTACATTTCACATCCTCTCTGCTTCGGGCATCATCAGTTATTTTGCTGCCGAAACATCAAAACTCATCTACTACTTTCAGTTTTTCATTTCCTGATCTAATTCCCTCAGCCCCACCTCACGTAATTCCACTACCGTTCGATTGTTTAACTTTTGTTAATGCTCGTCTCATAATTTCTTGAAGATACTGCTCATTCCGTTCAACTGCTCTTCCAAGTCTTTTGCTATCTCTGGCAGAATTACAATATCATCGGAACATCTCATTTTTTTAAAATTTCTTCTCCCTAAACTTGAATTCCGTTTTCAGATTTCTTCTTGCGCTCCCTTAGAGCTTGCCCAACGTACAGAATGAATAACATCGGGGACAGGTTACAATCCTGTCTCACTGCCTTCTGAATCACTGCTATCCTTTCATATCCTTCGACTCTTTATCACTACATTTTTCTGTGCAAGATGTAAATAACCTTTCGCTCCCCGTATATTTTACCCCTGCTAGCTTCAAAACTTTAAAAAAATGTAGGGCAGTCGACATTGCCAAAAGCTTTCTCAACATTGTAAAATGCTATAAAAATAGATATGCCTTTGTTCAACCTATCTTCCAGTATTGTCTTGTGTGTACCAACATTTCTCCGGAACAGAACCTGGTGTGGCTCGATAGCGGCTTCTACCACTCTTTCCATTCTTCTGTCTTGGAATAAAGCAGGTGTAAGATAATGTCGGCGGCCTCATCACAGAATCTTTGGCAAGGGGCAGTTGCGTAGAGACGGAGAGGGGCTGCCTCCACACGGCTGGGTGTTAACACTCTCTGCCCACCGCAGCCGACGTGTAATTACTCGCTCGGTAGGGGGCCAAAATGTCGACACACAAACCCCTCTCCTGGCTCACGCGCTGTTTGGGGAGCTCCTGGGCATAGCATTCCGGCATTCAGTCTGAATTATTAGGTGACCACCTTGTGTTACAATGTAGAATCTCAAAACTAGTCACAGGCGACTGCATTAGAGGATAAAGTTACTCATAAAGGTATGTTTCTACACCATGTAAGTTTTAAAGAAGTGTTTTTTCTACGATAATTGGCTTTGAGGGAGTTTGTATATTCTCTCTCCCTCTCTCTCTCTCTCCTTTTTTTTCCAAGCTGCCGAACTCGTTATATCGAGAACTAATCACGCCAACGCTACATGCCATTAACTGCGTAACTCCACTCCGCCTGCAAGGACGCAAAATAAGAAGCGTATGAAGCAAAGTGAACGACGTTAATGAGAGTGGCTTTCCCGATTTGGACTCCTGCACTGTCATATAATCTTGAATCGGCTAGTTTCACCTGTGCTTGTGGACCTGCACATTTCACTTACTGTGAATTATTGGTGGTTTTCAGTATAGTGGCCTTGCAAAATACTTCTTTGATGACACAGATCATCAGCAGGTTTGCGTTTTTAGATTTTGAGAATAATTTACATGTTCTGATTCTAAAAATGAATCCCATGTAGTCGTTTCACATGCCATTTCTTTCGAAACGAATGAGTTCAGTTTTTGTGTATTTGACTACCTTTTGTATGGCCACGAACATTACACAGTTATAGGAGTGACGCGTATAGGAATAAATCTACTTAAAGAAACTAGTTTAAGACAGATGGCAGCATTCACGTATATAGTCCGTTAATAGTTATTCTACACTACTGGCCGTTAAAATTGCTACACCAAAAAGAAATACAGATGATAAACGGGTATTCATTGGACAAATGTATTATACTACAACTGACATGTGATTACATTCTCACGCAATTTGGGTGCATAGATCCTGAGAAATCAGTACCCAGAACAACCACCTTACGCCGTAATAACGGCCTTGATACGCCTGGGCATTGGGTCAAACAGAGCTTGGATGGCGTGCACAGGTACAGCTGCCCATGCAGGTTAAACACGATACCACAGTTCATCAAGAGTGGTGACTGGCGTATTGTGATGAGTTAGTTGCTCGGCCACCACTGACCAGACGTTTTCAATTGGTGACAGATCTGGAGCATGTGCTGTCCAGGGCAGCAGTCGAACATTTTCAGTATCCAGAAAGGCCCGTACAGGACGTGCAACATGTGGTCGTGCATTATCCTGCTGAAATGTAGGGTTTCGCAGGGATCGAATGAAGGGTAGAGCCAGCGGCGTACGTCGAACCACAAAACGCCATCCCAAAAAAGCAGGGGACCTCCACCTTGCTGTACACTCTGGACAGTGTGTTTTAGGACGTTCTGCCTGACCGGGGTGCCTCCAAACACGACCCCGACGATTGTCTGGTTAAAGGTATATGCGACACTCATCAGTGAAGAGAACGTGATGCCAGTCCTGAAGGTCCATTCGGCATATTGCAGGGCCATCTGTACCGCGCTGCATGGTGTCGTGGTTGCAAAGATGGACCTCGCCATGGACGTCGGGAGTGAAGTTGCGCATCATGCAGCCCATTGCGCACAGTTTGAGTCTTAACACGACGTCCTGTGGCTGCACGAAAATGTAGCGGTGTGTACAGCAATCTGGACCAGCACCTCTGAAGGTCTCGCTGTGGTACAGCATGCAATGTGTGGTTTTCATGAGCAATAAATAAGAAGAGTGGAAATGATGTTTATGTTGATCTCTGTTCCAGTTTTCTGTGCAGGTTCCGAAACTCTCGGAACCGAGGTGATGCAAAACTTTTTCTGATGTGTTTGTGGATATTACTCCCCAATGCAACTTACGAGGCCTGTTCAGAAAGTAAGCTCCGATTGATTGCCAAATTGAAACCACAGTGAACATCAGAAATGTTTTACTTGTAACAATTAGCTACACCTTTCAGCTACTTCTCTACGTAGTCGCCGTTCTGACTTAGACTTTTGTCATAGCGTTGTACCAACTTTTCAATAGCCTCATCATAGAAGGCAGCCGCCAGTGCTTTCCGCCAATTCTCCACGCTGGTCTACACCTCGTTGTCTGTGTCAAAATGTTGTCTTCAAAGACAGCGGTTCATGTGACCACAGATGAAACTCAGGGGGAGACAATTGCGGACTGTATTGTGGGTAATCTCACATTTCCATTTGAAAACGATGCAGGAGCATCTTCATTGCCCCTGCAGAATGCGGCTGAGAATTGTCTTGAAGAAGAAACAGCACGACAGTTATGTAATGTTAGCTGCATAGCTTCAGGCGAAATTTCTCACCAGGCCCTCGTACTTGGCGGGAGACACTATTTTCTAGACATCTTTACGCACTCACTGCGAGCTCAGAAATGAGAAGAGCGACGTGATGCTAACTGGGGTTATACTAGAGACACTACCCAACACATCTGTACAAAGCTTTATCGGATTTTCATAGTCGTTTCCATTTCGCGACCGATCGGAGCTTACTTTCTGAACGCCCCTCGTATAATGAAGCTACAACCATTTGTTCCAATTTCAAGTTTAGTGACTGGTAACGTTGTGTTAATTTATTTTTAGTTTGGACGTAAGAGGCAATCATAGAAGGTGCGTATAAAACATGTTTGTGTGTAAAGCACTGTTTTTTTTTTTCCCCTGGTTACACCAATACAGCTACTTCAAACATACAGGCCGGCCCTTCAGTTCCGTACATCAGTCTGTGTTCTGCACAAATTAGGCTACTGAGTTGTTAACAACACAAATTTCATTGACATTCAAGTTAACACATACGCACGGTGGCCGAAAAAAATCTCTACCTCATAGTCCAGGAATTAGAATGTAAATGAGCAAAATAAACACACACACACACACACACACACACATACATACACACAGGCACACAAAATAATCTATAGTTTAATACTGACATTTATCAAGAGATTTACAAACAGTTTGTGAATGTATATATTGGCTGTTGTTCAGAAGTATCAGAATACTGCTGGGAAGTTGTCTGTTGATGGTGCACAAGAATACTGTGTAGATGATGTACCTGGCAGCTGTGTTTGATTTGCAGTATGACCATGCTCTTTACGAACGACGTGTTGTTCCCTTTTCCTTCGGTACGGGTGGTTCGGTTTGTCTCTACGAGGTGACTGTTCCATTCGCTTTTTTTCCTAATGCTTGGCAACGTGGAAGGTCTCTGTCAACATCTACATCTGAATCTACACCTATACTGCGCAGCGTACTTTACGGCGTCTGGGGGAGGGTATTTTGTGTACCAGTATCACTTTCGTCTTTCCTGTTCCAGTCGCGAATGGTTCACGGGACGAACGATTCCTGGTAAACACCCGTGTGAGGTCACTTGCCCCTGCTTTTACCCTCACTGTCTTTGCGCGAGATACGCGCAAGAGAAAGCAGTGTATTGGTTGACTCTTTTAACAGCGTACGCTCTCGGGACAGTAGAGCACACCGTGATGCGGAACACCTCTCTTGGAACGTCTGGCACGGGAGCATGCCGTGACGTTTAGGCGCCTAGTAAGTGAACTCGTAACGAAAGGGGCGCTCTACTTCCGATATCCTCTACTTTCCTTAATCATCCCTCTGTCGCATTTATGTCAGACTGATGAGCACTAGTCAAGCGTTTAGTGGCTCTGAGCACTATGGGACTTAACATCTATGGTCATGAGTCCCCTAGAACTTAGAACTACTTAAACCTAACTAACCTAAGGACAGCACACAACACCCAGCCATCACGAGGCAGAGAAAATCCCTGACCCCGCCGGGAATCGAACCCGGGAACCCGGGCGTGGGAAGCGAGAACGCTACCGCACGACCACGAGATGCGGGCAAAGCGTTTAGTAAGTTACCACCTTTGTTGATGGATTACGGTTGGTTGCAGCTGCCTTACGTGCTATTTGTCTTGTGTGCTCGTTCGACTTTATATAATTCCGTACCCCCTTGCCACATGTTTAACGTGTATAGGTGCTTCCATGGCTTGCCCGACAAACGTGTAACAACAATAACTACTCTTCCTTCGTTTTTATGCGCAGTCCGTCACGTTTCTGTTATGTTGGGGACCAGCTGCAACTTCCTACGGTCAGTTCCGCGTATCGTAAAAAGTAACGGCCTCGTAACACTCCTTCGGGGTACACCGCAAGTTACCTTGACAATGAAATGCTGTGTCGTGTTTGCTAGAAACTTTTCTATGGAATCAAACAGATACTCTGACATTCTGCGCTCTCGTACTGTATCCGCTAGCCGGAATTGCGGAGCTGTGTCGAGCGCCTTGCGGGAGTCTAGGAACGAGGCGGGCCCTGCTAGCCGCCGCCTTCCGGGTCTCGGGCGCGTTCCGGAAGCGCTTCTGCCACCGCGCGTGAGCACACCGCGTCCCTTCACGCTTCATTCGTCAGCCTGGCCGCCCGAGGCGCCTCACGTCGTGACGGGACACGGCGCAGAGAGCTCGCACTGTGGGCGCTACTCTGCGTACGTGCCAGAGTCGTCGCGAGGTTCTGCGCCTCTGTCGGTACACCGCCGGAGACTCGGCCTCCCGCGTCGTCCCGGTAGTGACGGCGGGCCGCGGACCGCGTATAGGCCGGTTCCCACTAGAGCGCGGCAGCGCGGCGTGCGGCAACGGCAGCGGCAAGCGTTTTCCGCGTTGACGCGGCGGCTCGCGGAATTGGCGTTCCCACCTGGAAGCGGCAGACGCTAGCGGTAGCCAATGACGGACAGCCACTGAGGTACGGGCTGGGACCCACCGAAACGACCGGTGTGTTTGAATAACAATATCTTACACCTACATGAAGGAAAGACGAAGTTGGGTGAAGACATACCAATTTTTCATTTTCTGTACAATGTACTCTTTCACATATTTCATTATTCATGTTTTCTCATTTCAACATAAACAGATTTCATGACTACCGTTCATGATTGTTCACTATCCCCTAACACATTGAAACAATGTACGATAAAAGAGATTATTCAGATAGTTAAGCGAGACAAAATTTAAAATTTGATACGGTAGCAGGTACACGAAAACAGTAAGAACACAAAGGCTAGGTGGAAGGGATGAAAGTGGAAGCCACCTGATAGAATTTCCCACACAGCATAATGTAATCATCGCCAGCACCTTGCTTAAGAATCACGAAAGAATAATATAAATTTGGAACAGAGTTTTCGAAACCAGATTTTAAATTGTAAGGTATTTCCTGGTGCAGACGCAAACCTGACTGAAGACTGTCAATAGCAAGAAAAGCGTTCTGAAAAAGAAAATTTGTTCACATCGAATATAAATTCTAATTGTTGGATACTATTTTACAAACGTATGTGTGTGGAGTTCAGCCTTGTATGTAAGTGAAATGTGGACGATGAACAGTTCTGTCAAGAAGACAATGGATGCTTTCAAAACGTGGTGATCAATAAGAATGCTGAAGATTAGATACGAGGATCGTGTGACTAAAGAAGAAGTACGGAATTAAATAGAGGAGGAAGAGGAAATTACGGCACAACTTTGACAACAATAGGGGTTAGTTGACAGTACGTATTATGGGGTGTCAAAGAGTGAGGACAAAGGCGTTGGGTGATAGTATTCTGATAATAATCATCTGTTGAAATGCTATTCTACTATTTTATCTATTACTGTAAGCAGTGAATTTACTCTTCCATGCACTCCTTCACAAAACATTTAAACCAAAACTGAAATCAGCTGAGCACCAAATCTTTCAACCACTGTCTGACAACTACTGGATTTACTTTCAACTTTCTATAATTATCACTGGCTAGCCACACATACATACAGATATAAAGAGAACAAAAATAAACAAACATTGGTTTTCAGCATATAATTCTGCAGATTGGCAACATGTACATAAACAAACCAGACAGGAAGGGACATGAGGTGAACACACTGTAGTTACGACTTCAAATCAGAGTTTTCGGTAAAACGTCTACAGCTAGTGACAGAAGAAAAAAGAGCGAACATGAAAATGTGCTTATGTTCCATAATCTAAGTTTTAGTTCAACCTCCAGCATGTGACCAGGTGAGGCGAAACGTATATGTCCGCCAAAAACTCGATTCACTGTAAGTAATCAGTCATTGACGTAAAAAAAGATGTGAACTGTTTTATAATCTGCAAGTATCACATATCAAAACAAAACTGAATCATTCTAGATTCCACCGAAGATGCGTTAAAGTAAAAGGCGAAACGCGCGTTGAATCAGTAAAGTTCACTGGATAAAGAAAAAAAAGTTTGTTACTTACCAAAGGAAATAATCAATAGCTGTAGATATTTAGTAAATTACATTTTATGACATACCAGCACATTAGTTTCGGTTTAACTTCTCATTCCACATGCTATTAAATGCTGTTTAAAACAATTCATCTATCCCTTCTGAAAAACTGTAGTTACTTTCATATCTCGGTAGATAAACAGATTTAGGATATTTATCATGCGACGAAATACATGACTTTTCACAAGTTATCGTTTGCAAAAAAAACACGTTTCGATTTCTTGAACCGTTAACGAAATTTGCGGTTGATACAACCACACGGTTTACGACGAGCAGGACGAAGTACCGGTCGCGCCGCGAGCAATCCGCGCGCTGTCACGGCACAGCCCGTCCACCGACATATCATTCAATATCTCGAGAACAGTGATAGCTATCGATCTGCTCTCACCTTTAAAAACAATTTCGATATGTTGACTAAATTTCATACGCAATAATGTATTACCTAAAATGAACTGTACGCAAAGTCCACGCAATGCGTTTTTACCTCTGCACACTCATTCAAATTTCGTGTAAAGGTTTACGTAAATGCGATACAGCAAGTAACCACGACGAATAACGAAAAGAAATTCGGTCCTTTATCGAGAGAAGACATCAGGCTGTAACATGCCCAAGAATCAAATTTTTCTACCGAATAGTTTCCTTGGAATCGGATGATAAGTATTTCATAGCTGCCGCCGCGTCCGCGCCAGCGGTTCGGCGAAAGTTCGTGTGGCCCGGGGTTCCGTACCTGACGTCACGCTCAGCGCGTTCTGTGATTGGCGGCGCGCACCTGGAGCGCGTCACGCGGCAGCGGAAGCGGTTCGACATGGTCAAACCGCGACGCAGAGCCCGCCGCGCCTTGCCGCTGACGCCATTTCCATGGCAACCACGCCGCTGACGCGCGGTTTTGACGCGCGGCAGCCCTAGTGGGAACCGGCCTTATCGCGACACGCCCCCGCTCCCCATAGCACGGCGGGTATCAGAGTGCCGCGTGAAGCCGGCGAAGGCAGCAGCAGTGTCAGCGTCCGCGAGGCTGCGCGCCGTCATTAAAGCGCGACTCGACGCTTCGCCGACAGGGGCGTCGGCGACTCACCGCCGCACCTCGATTTATTTTATTCATTTGTTTGTGTAACCTGAGCAGATTAGAGCCTTCACGCCGTCTCCCGACCATGTGGTTTACGAGTGTCCCTTTTCGATGATGTAGCAATTAGATTAAGACAACACCTACCAAACAATGGTACGTACGACCTACTGAGACACGAAGAGACTTTCGAAACTTTGAATAACATGGCAAATGAGGTATCACGTAAAGTTCTGACTGCATGGCTGAGGTACATTAGCGATTAAAACCAACTACTGAACGTCTCCTAGTACCCTAATCCTGTACCGCCTGTGTGTAGACAGGTCGACTCGCTAGTTGGAATCCGCCACGTGCAGGGCTAGGCGCACTGGGGTACACTACCTTCACGATTATGACAGCACCGGATTTGACGTAGGTTAGTTAGTAGTTAGTGGGATTGGAAGTAGATACCAAAATAGGAACCTGCAGCGACAAGTAGTTTTGACCTGCCCAGTGTCAGGGTTACGCTCATCGGGATTAGCTCGATGAGCAAGGCTTTGCAGTAGTTTTATATCCACACTGACACATCTGTAACGCTGCAGGCAGCTAGGATTACTAACAAGTAGGTATCACTGTATAGATTAACAAAAATCGTAAGTTTGCTCATTAACCTGTACTGTTTACACTGTCTGTAGTTTACAAATTAACTGTAATAGCTGCAAATAACATATAACATTGTATCACGTAGGTCATTAAGGTGGTGGGTTATATTGTGTAATTGTTATGTATTGCAAAAAAATAAAGATTTAATAAAAATAGCAATTGGGCCGGCCCAGGGCGAGGGGCACGCCCACTGGGGTGAGCTCGGTGGGCGTGCCAACGCTGTAGGTTTATAAGATCTGCTGGCACACATGTAAGGCTGCAGAGGTTATAACTTCACAGTATGCGGTACTTCCGGAGTAGATTATTAGGAGACACTAACCTTGTCCATAGGAGGAGGAGGAGATTAGTGTTTAACGTCCCGTCGACAACGAGGTCATTAGAGACGGAGCGCAAGCTCGGGTGAGGGAAGGATGGGGAAGGAAATCGGCCGTCCCCTTTCAAAGGAACCATCCTGGCATTTGCCTGAAGCGATTTAGGGAAATCACGGAAAACCTAAATCAGGATGGCCGGAGACGGGATTGAACCGTCGTCCTCCCGAATGCGAGTCCAGTGTGCTAACCACTGCGCCACCTTGTCCATAGTATTAGCCTTTGAGGAAGTACGTAGCTGCGTTGGTTAATGTAATTTAAGACCCACTAATTAGCTTAGGTAGTGTGTTATGTTGTATGATTATTGTATTTGGAATAAAGAACTTTTTGCTGTTGAAAAAATAGCAAACCAGTTGTAAGCAATCCAACTCCCCACCTATAAAACAGCTTCAGACAACTTATTCCTTTACAAATGAGTTAATGTGTTAATCATTTGACGTTAAGCGTGCAAAACTTTTATTGTTGAAGACGGGAAAGGTGAATTGTGCTCATTTTATTAGTGTAACACTCTTCATCGACAGACTGCTTTCCTTTCACTATCTTGTGTGTGTGTGTGTGTGCGTGTATATGTGTCGGGAGAGGGGGCTGGGGCTGATAGCGACTAAGAGTGTTGAGAAGCTTTGAAATTATGTGAAACTTTTCTTGGACATCGCTGAGTCCTCTCTCTCTCTCTCTCTCTCTCTCTCTCTCTCTCTCTCTCTAATTCTCTGCTGCTGGATAAATAGATGCACTCTGGGTGGTTTGCGCACCGCGAACTATGCAGCCTCCAGCACACACACACACACACACACACACACACACACACACACACACACCTTTCCAACTTGAATACTGGACCTGCTGTAGTGTAAATAAAATTAAAAATGACCTGGATGTATGTGGAGACAACGTGAAGAAGTCATAACGTTAATGTTGGCAGTGCTGGTGCTATACTGGAACTGCTGTTGCTGCTGCTGCCGCCGCTAATAATACTAATAACAGTGATATTGTCAGATGCAAAATGTACTGATGCGCATACCTAAGTGATGTTCTCTGATACGGTGAGTTCTGATGGGCAGGAAGTCGGGCAGTCTGCACCAATCGAGGACATTTCGAAACGAGGAAAACCTCGCTGTGCAGGGAAGTGTGTAACTGGGTACACAGTGCTTTTAGGCACGGGGCTAGACATTGCTGTCGAGTCAACACTCATGTCGTTAACTGTGTTTTCGACTTGGATCTGTCTGTAACATGGTGAAATATGATCAAAGATTGTGTCACTATCACTTCCAGACGCCGTCAGCTTTCCTCACAAACACCTTGCGGCATAACATCGATGTGATCAGCGCGTGTGCAGGTTTCTTTTCCAGGCCAAACAGGAGGACCCTCTCATATTTTTATAGGCCATGGAGGGGTGCTGATGCCTTCATGCTCATTGTGCAGTTCTGTGCTCAGCCCAATTTTGCTTGTCTCCTTACATTAGTCCTAGTCTCGCTGGTGTTCACGAGAGGTCAGCACATTTAGACTGCGAAGAAAAAAAAAAATCCACAGTGCAGCAGGGCATCGCTCGCGTTAACAAACCATTTCGAGAGGTGAAAGAACCAGTAAGGGAGTGAAGTGGGACCGGCTGTGGATCGAACCGAAAATCTTGGGGCTCGTTGTCTGAATCTCGTCCACCCGCCAGGATAGCCAAGAGCGCAGCCTGCCTTCGACAGTGACACAGTGCGGGCCGTGTGGCCTGCCGGCCGCGCTCTGGTGCGCGCGCCTGTTTGTTTACGCCGGAGCAGCTTCGCGTGTGCGGTGTTGTGAGTCTAGAACGAGATGGCACACTCGTACAGAAAAACGACTTTGAAGTTCAGTTTTGCGAACGGCTATACACTACCAAAGGCACACGAGATCGAACGTTTCTTAAGATAAGAGGTAAAAATCGATCCACAAGAAATCGTGGGAATCAATTTATCGATCGTTTCTAGCGTCGTCTATGTCAAGCTTGTTGACGAGGCTGCTTGCAAAAGACTTCTACAACGATCACCGAACGGGTATCGTTTCTGTCATGCCGACGGGAATCTTGGTGCGGTTACGGTCGATCACGCGGGAATGGGGATCCGCACTATACGAGTCTTCGAACTTCCGTTTGAGGTCCCGTCTGAACTTGTTACCGACGCCTTTCGACCATACGGTACAGTTCTATCCCATGTGGCCGAAAAATGGACGAGTTTTACCACGTACCCCGTGTTAAATGGGGTGAGCCAATACGGATAGAACTGCGAAAGCACGTCCCCTCTTATTTGTGCATAGGAGGTTGTCGAGCGATTATAATCTATGATGGGCAACCTCGCACTTGCTCGGGGTGCGGGAAAGAAGGTCACGTCCGCTCGGAATGCCTCCAGCGACGTTTAGTACAAACTCCACGTGATGACGTTCAGGCGCCACAACGGAGAACGTTGATACGATACGGGCAGGACAAATCGCAGTGGAACCGCACGACGGCTGATTTTTATTTTACAGCCCTGAGGGAGCTGATGACCCAACAACCATCGCCGGAAAGGCACACGGCCATGCGCAGGATAAAAGCCAAGTTATTACAGCTGACGAGACTAAGAATGGAAGGTATAATGGTCCGGGCGAGATTGGCGAAACCCCCTCCATGTACCACGTAGTACGTGAACGCCAACGACGACGCAGGACATTGATCAGGGAACTAATCTCTGAAACTGGCCAGCAAGTTGTGAACCAGCGTGATATTGCGCATGTGTTTACAGACTATTTCCGCCAGTTATATGGACCTGTACAAGTGAACCACGAGACACTACATGATGTCATCTCGGAAATGCCAGATAGAGGACCACCACTGGATGCAGAGACTTTCATCACAGCGGTAACAGGGGACGAGCTGACAGATGCAATTGCCAGGGGGTCTCCGAACAAGTCCCCAGGACAGGACGGCTTCCCAATTGAATTTTACCGCGCCTTTGCATACCTCATGGGACGGATCTGGATTCAAATGTACAACGAACTCCTGTTACCGCAGACTGAGATACCTGCCGAATTCACGGAGGGTATCATCATCCCAATACCCAAACCACGCGGTGGCAGAAGGCCAGGAGATTACAGACCACTCACTCTCTTGAACTGCGACTATAAGATTTTCGCGCGCATCCTTGGGGCTCGCCTACGGTCTTCAATTTCTGATAGACTCCTCATAGATCAAACTTGCCTCGGCAGTAAGAGTAACGTACATACGGCGCTCGCTGACTACCGAGATATCATCGCATTAGCAGCGGCATGCCGAGTGCGTGGGGCACTCGTCGCTATTGACTTCGATCATGCGTTCGACAGAGTGGATCATACCTTTTTGCATGCGGTGATGGGCAGATTGGGAATCCCACAGGCCTTCATTCTAGTGATCATGCGACTGTTACACGGCGTGCGATCGAAGGTCTCGGTGAATGGGCGGGGCACTGACTACATTGTTATTTCAAGGTCAGTTCGTCAAGGTTGCCCCCTTTCGATATTTTTGTATGCAATGGCTTTGGAACCCTGTCTGTATGGTCTCCGAAGACGGTTGGAGGGAGTGCCGTTGCCACAACTGACCTTTCATTGCCGCGCTTATGCTGACGATGTGATGCTGGTGGCAAGGACAGGCGACGAAGTACGTACGGCGTTGGCATGGATACAGCGATACGGGATGGCGGCATGAAGCGTGCTTAATCTACAGAAATCACGCTGCATGAATGTCGGTCGAGGATTACAACCGGGGGAGGAAGGCCCGCTCATGGTAGTTAAGACCATAAAATGTCTAGGTGTTACATTCCACACGAATGTGCAGCGGACAGCAGCGGATAACTACCGACGCATATTGAAGCTGATGCGGAAAATGGTGCTGTTACAGAAATTAAGAGCGTTGGATATGATTCAGAGGGTGACCTATGTTAACGTATACCTAGCACCGAGACTCACTCACGTAGCGCATGTCCTGCCTTTAACGCGCACAATGGCATCACGGATACAAGCAACTTTCGGAACCTACGTGAGTGTGGGACACCTGTTTAAGATCCAATACACAACGCTTACGCTACCACCTGGAGAGGGTGGACTTGGTCTAGTGAACGTATATGAAAAGGCACGGGCGTTATTCGTCAGTACGATTTGCCGACAGTGGCGCGGTCAATTTCGCAATATCTCGGGTGCGTTGGCCGATGTACTAGCGCCCACTTCAATGCTGCCCCCAGTCAATGTGGGACATATTTCACCGAAGCTGTCACATTTCACGTTTTTTTTATTTTATTTTATTTTTTTTTTTTTTTTTGAAGCTTAGATATGTCAGAGATTCCTTCCCAACAACACGACTACCGACGACGCGAGATGTATACCAACTCTTACTGCGCCGGTGCCCCAGGAATACCCTGGAAAAGAAGTACCCAGACAAGAACTGGCGACAGATATGGCGCGTTATACGGAACGTTTACCTCCCAACGTCGGTACGCTCAACATGGTATGTGGTGGTAAATAGGAAGTTCGCAACGAATCATCGGCGGCACGCGATTCATTTGGCAGACACTCCGCTATGTTTAGGCTGCGCAACAGTGGACGCTGATGAACATCGTTTAGCATGTAGTGGGACGGCTCCAGTGTGGCACTTGGCACAACAGATATTGGCGTTCCTGTTACGCTCCGCCCCTCACACAATTTCGTCAGACACACTTTTTTTCCCCCAAGAATCTTATTTTCCGGTCCAAAAAACCAATGCAGTGACATGGGTACGGGGAATGGTGGTGGGCTACGTGTATAACGAATCGGAAAAGGACAAAATTGATTTTTGGAGTTTTCTCCTGGATGGACACACGAGGCTGCAACAGCATAAGAGATATGAGCAAGACTTCGCTAATTACTTGCGACTTACATTTAACGACCCGCCGGCCAGATGGGGTGTGACGGGTGAGAGATGAGATAGACGAAGAAGCCGAGATAGACATCGATCACACTTACGTACCCTTAGTTAATTTCGAGAAGACGATCCAGTCTTACACCAACGTCTGGAGAACGAGTCGATAGATGGCTGTCTTGCTCTATCGAACGTCGGGTCGTGAGCAGGTGTCGCCCCCGACACGAACTTCATTTCATTGCTACAGGAGCATGTTCCTTTTGTAGAAAAAAAAAAGAGCGCTAACGCGCTGCTTCCGGGACTCGGGTAGACGCTCCGGCCCCGGATCGAATCCACCAGGCGAATTAACGACGACAGCCGGTGTGCCGGCCAGCCTGGGTGTGGTTTTAGGCGGTTTTCCACATCCTCCTAGGTGAATACCGGGCTGGTCCCCACGTCCCGCTTCAGTTACACGACTCACAGACATTTGAAACACATTAGCACTATTTCACGATTTACGCTCGACGCAGACAGCTGGGGTACACCAGTTCCGTCCTAGGGGTACGGGGTGGCGGCAGGAAGGGCACCCGGCCACCCCTTAAAATTAACATGCCAAATCCGATTAACCATGGCCGACCCTGCGGGACAAGGCGCAAGCGATAGAACTCTAGCGTACAATATACTGTTTTGACTAAAGGGTACAGCGATTTCTCCGACGCACTGAAGATATTAAAAACATGTGTAGGAGAAGGTGCAGAGAAGTATCGTAAAGCCATATAGTTGCTACGTTTCACTCGTAACTCTACGTGTAGTACTAAAAATGTCCTGCGTTCCAGGAGAGGCCAAATATTAACGTCAGGCATGGTAATAGTTTTTCATTGCAGGTATTAGGGTCAAGTACTGTGAGCCCGAGATTGTTCCGATTGTAGCGGAGATAGGCGAAATTACAGCGGGCCGTGCCGCTGCGGCGGTAGCGGTCCGCCGGAGTGTGGCGGCGGCTGCGGCGGCGGCGCAAGGTGAGCCACGTCGTGACTGCGGCAGGTGGTCAGCCTGCTGCCGACTGGCCAGCGCCCCGCCGCGGGCGCGGAGACTTCGACGGCCGGCCGGAACACGAACACGGCCGCGGGAATGCGCTTCTTACGTCACTGTGGCGCCTTATTTCAATAGCAAAACTGTTCGTCTCTGAAGGCTATACATATAACTGTGCCGTTAACCAGATGTCGTGTTCACGAATCTGTGAAACCTGCCGGAAAAGGAAGAAATGTGTTCATATGTCTTTACATATTGTTGAGGAGCTTGACTTTGTATCCGGGTGCACGTCGATTTTATATTCAAAAATGTTTTTGCCAAGGGCACCGACACTAGTCTGAGAGCCCTTTCGGTCAGCTTGCTGTCGTTCCTGAGTAGAAGATGATCAATGTAGGACAGTCTTTTTTCTAATTGTGTATGTTACTTTTCCAATCTTGTTATGCCTTTCGGTATTCTTCTTGAGTTTCTCCTCAACGCTTGATCTTCTCCTCTGTTTAAATGCCTTACCTCTGGAGCTCAGAGTTCCATATACAAACAGAACCTCAAATTTTACGACTGTTATTACTGATATTATTATTGCCATTACAAATGAGAGTTACATGTAGTTTGATTTCATTTATACCGCATTTTAAATCACGTCTTACTTCCTCGTATTTTTCATCCAGGTATCACAGTTACCTATAGGTTTCGATTCTAAGGATATCATCCTGAGTTCTTTTTACTTTGATCGGTATGTGTTTAAAGTTGCTCATGAAGTTAGTTTATTCAGTAAAAACTCGAGCCGCGTGGGATTAGCCGAGCGGTCTAGGGCGCTGCAGTCATGGACTGTGAGGCTGGTCCCGCCGGAAGTTCGAGATCTCCCTCGGGCATTGGTGTGTATGTTTGTCCTTAGGATAATTTAGGTTAAGTAGTGTGTAAGCTTAGGGATTGATGACCTTAGCAGTTAAGTCCCATAACATTTCACACACATTTGAACATTTTTTTGAAAAACTCGATACTAGTTTATTTGTTTCTTGTAAGCTCTGTTGTTGCCGGCCGCGGTGGTCTCGCGGTTCTAGGCGCGCAGTCCGGAACCGTGCGACTGCTACGGTCGCAGGTTCGAATCCTGCCTCGGGCATGGATGTGTGTGATGTCCTTAGGTTAGTTAGGTTTAAGTAGTTCTAAGTTCTAGGGGACTGATAACCACAGCAGTTGAGTTCCATAGTGCTCAGAGTCATTTGAACCATTTTTTTTGTAAACTCTGTTGTTTAAGTACTGAAATTGAAATCGATGTGCAGGAACTGAAAGTGATGAGGCAGCGACATCATCCGCGAAAGCTAGGCAATGCTGTTTAACTGCGACGTCCTCCGAAAATTAGTCAATTTTCAAGTTCTTTTTCTGAGTACCATTTTTCATTCTCTAATGACATTTTTTTTAGGCGTAGTGGAAGAGGACGAGTGACGGTCATTTTTACGTGAATGGGCTCCGAGATGTTCCCGGAGACTTGATTTTAGATTTGCTGTTATTCAGAGAATTGAGTTTATTTATTTAATCGTATGGCCAGGGCCCCCCGTCCGGCAGACCGTTCGCCGGGTGCCGGTCTTTCAATTTGACGCCACGTCGGGGACCGGCAGTAGATGAGGATGATAGGACAGCACAACACCTACTCACTGGGCGGAGAAAATTCCCCGACCCAGCCGGGAATCGAACCCGGGCCCAGAGGATTGACAGTCCGTCACGCTGACCGTTCAACTACCGGGGAGATAATTGAGTAAGTAGTGACAGTAGAAAATTTGTGCCACGCCACACCGCGGCTGGAAGCTGGATTTCCCACTTACCGCTGCGTTTTTCTTAGCCACTGTGCTATCTGAGCACGCCTCCACGTCTGACTTGAACTTCCGATTTCACCGACGTTTCCTCACATGGTTTCCGATACTTCCGTAATTCACAGTATCTTTGATGCTATTTGCAGACTCATTGCAGCTTCTGACGTGCTTCGCGGCTTTTATTAAGGCTTTGTTGCTTGCTGACTTGCACGCCGTGACTTCTATGCCTTCTTCATTCTTTATACGTAAACTGAATGTGGAAGTGGGGTGAAAGGAAAGGAAAGGGAAGGTATTATTGGTGTCAGCTGCATCGGGACATTACGAGCGGTAAATGTGTACCGAACTGGGATTCGAACCCAGGATCCCCTGCTTACTAGGCAGGTACTTTAGCCACTGCGCCATCCGGGACACAGTATTACTGTAAATGCGCTCGGTGGGGATGTGGATCGGCCGTGAGGCGTGCCGAGGTAGTCCCCGCAGTTGCAGTAACACTGTGTTCCGGATGGCGCAGTGTTTAACGCATCCGCATAGTAAGCAGGAGCTCCCGGGTTCGAATCCCAGTCCGGTACACATTTTTCACTCTTCGCCGCTGATTCCTGGAATGTCTCGATGCAGCTGACATCAGATAATCCCTTCCCATTCCTTTCCTTTCTCCCCACCTCCACCTTCAATTTACATATAGTGTACCACAGCTGTGGACATGTCCGAAAGAACAGACATCACGCATTCATATTTTTCATATTTGCGCACAGCGTCGGCAAGATGCTGCTCCCACTAGTGTGACGTGACGGCAGGGGTACCAACGTCACAACGACCGCAGATCTGCCGGTAGCTGAGATCGCTCCCACTGATGTGGTGCAACGGAGAAGAAATGACGTCAGTACGTTGCACAGTAAACTAGGCAACGAGTTCCGAAGAGTCTTCATAGTATTTCGTCCAGTTCCTGTGGAGCGTTTGTGTTAAAGACTCTCACAAGACACGCTTATGACGATATATACAGTATACTGTTGAGTATGTAGATTGTTGCTGTACACCGGTACGGACAACTTTTGTTCTGACAAACTGAAAAACGCAGATAGCAACACTACAAATCACTTGCGTGGTTATACTTACAAAGTGACTCTTGACTCTTTATTAATGTTGGGTATGTAATAGATTTAGATACGTTGATCCCCGTAATATAGGTCGTGTTTTTGTTGAAAGAACGGTTGCGGGGATGAATCAGATTTGGCACCTGAACTACGTCAGTCACGTCACTGATTGACCACGAGGAGGAGGAGGAGGAGGTGTTTGGCGTCCCGTCGCAGTGAGGTCATTAGAGACGGACCACAAGCTGGGGTTAGGGAAGGATGGGGGAGGAAATAGGCCTTGCCCTTTCAAAGGAACCATCGCGGCATTTGCCTGAAACTATTTAGGGAAGTGACGGAAAACCTAAATCAGGATGGCCGGAGGCGGGTTTGAACCGTCGTCCTCCCGAATGCGAGTCCAGTGTACTAACCACTGCGCCACCTCGCTCGGTATTCCCCACGATATTTCTGTTCACAACTGGCAAATATTTCTGTAGTTAGTGTACTAGCTAGAGAAACTGTTGTAAAGAGCATTTAATTGTTTCACTTTTGCAGTGGGTGAAAGCGTAGAAGCAGAGCAGGTGAGAAATTTCTTGCTTTACCTAATGTGCACCTCATCAATTTGGATTTCACGGTCGTATTTATGGAGTATGTAGATTGTCCCTATTACTGTTTACAACTTTAATGTGTCACAATTGTTGTAACCGAGACCGGAACGGTGTCGGGGTTGTCGAGAACGAAGCGCGGCGTGACCACACGGGAGCGGCCCGCGAACAAACAAAACGAACACGGAAGGGCAGACACGAACAACGACGGACGACCGAGCGGGACCTTACGACGACAACACGCAAGAAGCAACGTGGTCACAAGCGACAACCAAACGAATCCACAACGTCCACTCGTAAACGAAAACGAAGTACGGTAAACACACTGTCTGTAGCCGAGATGTCGATAGACTCATACGAATATCAGACTGCTTAGCCGAGTTTTTTTTTTTTTTAATTGAGTTTCGATTCCCCCTGAAGGGGGCGGGCTGGCAGCAGCTTAGTACGCCGCTCTTCAGCCTACAGAATTTATGTTAAAAAATGAAGATAGTAAATAATAAAAGTTGGCGATAAAATCGGTGACTTAAAGGTAAAATGGCGGAAAATTGTGGAACTTGAAACATAAAACAAAGGGTTGATGATGCTAATAAAATACACAGGAAGCAGAAAAATAATAGACAGACAATTAAAAAAACACGGGGACAGTCTGGTTTAAGAATAATGGGAGAAAATGGAGGTAAAAAATAGACTAACACGGAGACATTCATGGAAGACAGGTAAAAAAAAGGTCACCAGAAAGTTAAAAAAACACAGTTGGCGATTCTTCAAAACTCGGAGAAGACACTGAACGGACATGCACAGGTTAAAAGTCGGTCACAGTAGTAAAAACACTCCGGAACAACACACTTAAAACCCACTTGGAGCACACACGATGAAGAATAAAACTGCCAGGCGGGACCTGCCGAGAGAAAGGTCAGAGAGGATGGAAAAGGAGGGGAGAGCAAGGGGCAGCAGGGGAAGCGGCGGGATGAAGAGAGTAGGGGCGTCAGCGGGTACACTAAGAGGCAGGAGACACGTGGGGCAGGAGATGAAGAGGGAAGACAGGGCAGGAGGGAGTGCAGAGACACTGAAAGGAGGCACAAGAGATGGAGGGGGGTAGGAGGGGGAAGCCGCTCAGGAGGAGGGAGGGGGAGGAGAGGGAGCCCTGAGGAGGAGGCGGGAAGATGGGGTTACAGTTGGTGGGAAGGGTAGATGTCAGGCCGAAGCTCATCATCCGGGAGGGGTAGACGGCGGAAGTTGCGTTGGGAAAGGAGATGGCGGGTGTGGAGATGGAGAGAGGGTGAGACACAACGGTAAAGGCGCGGCAACTGGTTGGGGATGGAGAGGAAGGGAGACACCAGGGGGTGAGGGGGATCAAGGCGGTGGACAATGTATAGTGTGCGGATGTGTTCAAGGAAAAGGAGAAGGTGGGGGAAGGGGATGAGGTCGTAGAGGATGCGCGTGGGGGACGGAAGGCGGATGCGGAAGGCGAGGCGGAGCGTATGGCGTTCGAGGATTTGGAGGGCTTTATAGAACCGGGAAGGGGTGGAAATCCAAGCTACGCTGGCATAACAGAGGATGGGGCGGATCAAGGATTTGTAGGTGTGAAGGACGGTGGAAGGATGCAGACCCCACATCCGGCCAGACAGGAGTTTCAGGAGGCGGAGGCGGTGGTGAGCTTTGTTTTGGATGGTGAGGAGATGGGGAGTCCAGGTGAGGTGGCGGTCGAGTGTGAGGCCAAGGTATTTGAGGGTAGGAGTGAGGTGGATAGGACGGCCATAAATGGTGAGGTAGAAATCATGGAGGCGGAAGGAGCGGGTGGTGCGGCCTATGATGATCGCCTGGGTAGTGGAGGGATTGACACGGAGGAATTAGTTGAGCGAGAGGCAGGCGCTTATATACAGGATACGGTAGGTCGTGATAGGCCGCTGGGACCGCGTGCTCCACCGTGGCGCCCTCACGTTATACGCGGGCCAGGAGCGCGCGTAGCGACGGCTTACGGCGCGGCGGCTGCAGAGACCTCTGGTGGTAATCGAGGTCCAGGCCGTCTGGCGCGGATTCGAAACCCGCGGCGTTCGGTACCAGAACAGTGTCTTACGAAATCGATCTCCGTATGCGCTCCTGCTTCGTTCCTTGTCAGCTGTAATGTTAAAATGGACGTGCCAACGGCCACGTTGTTTTCTTTCATGTTTGCGCAGCACTCAGACGTTAAAGCAGATTCAGAGGCTTCAGCGCCCATAGAGGAAGGGAACTTTAAGAGTTGATGGTTCAAATGGCTCTGGGCACTATGGGACTTAACTTCTGAGGTCCCCTAGAACTTAGAACTACTTAAACCTAACTAACCTAAGGACATCACACAACACCCAGTCATCACGAGGCAGAGAAAATCCCTGACCCCGCCAGGAATCGAACCCGGGCGCGGGAAGCGAGAACGCTACCGCACGACCACGAGCTGCGGGCCTTTAAGAGTTCAACGGCGGTTTTCGACGACTGCGTTATATAGCATTCTACCTGCGCAAGTAAAATGATACTGTTAGGCGAAACCGTAATCTCGTATTTGCTTTGAGCTCCGCTATAGCACTCCGCTAGAGCAGAGAGCCGGCGCATTAGAACTGCGCTCATTGCACCTGTTACTGGTTACCTATTTTTGTTTCGTAGCGCTTCATTCTAACATCTCATCTATTTCGGAGCGTAGTACATCTCTGCATTGCTCGGAAGTGCTGTTTCTCTGTAAGAAATCGTAAAAATTGCCCAACTGGGAAACTATGGGAGGTGATTTCCTGTTCCGGCATTTGCCACACAACCGAGGAAAGCCTTCCGAAAACTTTCATCGAGATCTGCGAACGTTGCCAGTTGGAATCCTGCTATCTGCAAGTACCGTCCGCTTGCGCTGACACTTCAGACCTCTAACCTCCATCACTGCTAACCGTTAACTTCCAACTTCCATCACTGCTGGCTATTCGCTCCCAACTGCGAGTCCAACCAGCCACAGAGTCTCCTACAGAGGGCGCACAGCGCTGTCAGAGTTATTAATGCAGTCTATCGCGCTGCCAACATACAAACATATAAACAGCGTACTTACAACCGTTTTCCCGAAGCCACGAGAGCTGTAGACAAATTTTTTAATTAGTTGAGGTTGTCAAATTATTTGATGACTTACACGGGACAGCAAAGGACCGTCTTCAATACGAAGATACATTTATGAGCGAATGAATTAAACCGCATAATGTGCTTTTGGAGCACGTAACAACACGTGGAGAATATTCCATCGTGCAAGTAACTTGGGTCCTGACTATGCTGCGGACGTAGTGAAAGCTCATGTAGTTCTGCATAATTTCGCACGAGACCGAGACGGTTTTGAAATGAAAAAGACGTTGTCCATCTCGGGTTTTGAAGATGTCCCCTCGGATAAAATGAGAATAAATCGGGCACATATGTTAACTAAAAGTATATGACCTTTGTTGAAGGATTACTTCGTGACTGAAATGGGTTCAGTGAGTTAACGGTTTTCTTAAATGTGATTTACCTTAATATATTATTTTTATACCTATTTCAAATAAATGTCATTGCTTATTTTTGATAATTTGGTTCAAATGGCTCTGAGCACTATGGGACTCAACTGCTGAGGTCATTAGTCCCCTAGAACTTAGAACTAGTTAAACCTAACTAACCTAAGGACATCACAAACATCCATGCCCGAGGCAGGATTCGAACCTGCGACCGTAGCGGTCTTGCGGTTCCAGACTGCAGCGCCTTTAACCGCACGGCCACTTCGGCCGGCTTTGATCATTTCCTTGTAAATTTCTTCGAACTCGTGGTGAGTTTACCAGTTGTTCTAATATACTATGTCGCTTATTCGACAAAACTTAATTTTTCGATAATTAGATGGCTGGTTCAAATGGCTCTGAGCACTATGGGACTCAACTTCTGAGGTCATTAGTCCCCTAGAACTTAGAACTAGTTAAACCTAACTAACCTAAGGACATCACAAACATCCATGCCCGAGGCAGGATTCGAACCTGCGACCGTAGCGGTCGCGCGGTTCCAGACTGCAGCGCCTTTAACCGCACGGCCACTTCGGCCGGCGATAATTAGACAATTCCGTTTTATAGAGACGTCAAATTCAGCGAAGTCGTTGAACATTTCAAAGAAATGGTTCAGATGGCTCTGATCACTATGGGACTTAACATCTGAGGTCATCAGTCCCCTAGAACTTGGAACTACTTAAAACTAACTAACCTAAGGACGTCAAACACATCCATGCCCGAGGCTGGATTCGAACCTGCGTCCGTAGCGGTCGCGCGGTTCCAGACTGAAGCACCTAGAACCGGTCGGCTACACCGGTCGGCGTTGATCATTTCAACACAAACTACTTTCCGTAACCCTGCGTCTTAAATTTATCCTTATATTTATCAGAAGTTTTGCCCCACAGCAGTGGTTTTAAAATTTTCTGCAGAAACCAGCCGATCCACGTAATCATCATCTCGTAAACCGCTCGTTTTACCACAGAAAATGCGACAACAACATTCAAAAAATAATAATAATAACAGATAATTTGTAGAGAGATCCATTCGATATCAGTGTAAAACAGAAACTGAACTGTAAGTGAGTGTGTGCACGCCTCGATTGCTTTCCGTTCTCTGGAGAGGAATTGGCACCTTATAGAAACGTGAGCAAACCTGTTCGTACCCAGGGATGATTCGGTTCTCTATTTCTATTATATACAGAAGAAAAACCGAAGGACCGTTTCACACGTATCGGCAGCAACCGAATAAGAACCGAAAACGAACCGAATCGAATGTAATCGCATACGTGTGAAAGAGACGTCAGGCACAGCGGGGGAGCCGGGGAAGGAGAAGCGTCTGCCCTGTGGGTGGAGAGCGCCCAGGTGAGGAGATTTGGGACGTGGCGGCCTTCCGGCTGAGCGGCGCCGTGAGCCTGCTGGAGGGGGGGAGGCGGCAGGCGGGCGTCGGGTTGCAGGCGGCTTCGGCGGCGGCGGCTGCGCTCACGCGGAACGCAGCCGCCGAAGCCCGGCCAGCGCGCTCGCACGCCTCTCGCCACGGCTGCGCCACCGGCACGGACGCGTGGTGCCTGGAGGGCTCGGCAACTGCGCGACACACGTGTCTCTAATCATACAATGAAGGCTTTCACGACCGGATGGTACTGTTGTTGATAATTCTTCCGGGTTATATGGCCGTGGTCCATTGAATACTTCTATCCCTAACGTTTCTCCCAATTCTACGTTGGACATCCTCAGAGGTATGGCTGGTCCTGTTGAGTCCTGCCGACTGACTCTCTGCTGACGCTGTTGTCGCTGCAATGCTGCCCACTGCTACAAGGTCCTGTGCAACTCAGTTCACCTGCGCATTTCTACTGCAGCGTACGACCGTTGGAAAATGCTTACCGCATTCGTGCCTCGCTCGTTCCCTGCAAGTTTTACCTCCAGCCTGCCCCGAAAAGGGTCCTTTCCGTTACCAGGACGACGGTTCAATCCCGTCTCCAGCCATCCTGATTTAGGTTTTCCGTGATTTCCCTAAATCGTTTCAGGCAAATGCCGGGATGGTTCCTTTGAAAGGGCACGGCCGATTTCCTTCCCAATCCTTCCCTAACCCGACCTTGCGCTCCGTCTCTAATGACCCCGTTGTCGACGGGACGTTAAACACTAACCACCACCACCACCACCATCCTTTACCAGATTAATTTTTGTTAGTCGGCTACCTGGAATGAGCGGCGGTCAAGTACCTGAGGAACATCGTCCCGACGTCGGGTTCCTCGTACAGAAAGTGATTTCGAGAAGAGCGCTTTGTCGAGGACGAATAGTTTTTCTACGCTGTGTTAGATCTGAAGATAAGTAACTGGAGTAACAGGGAGTACGGACGTCTTCACACTCATCTGCACGCAGCCTTTATAGTTTTCGAAAGCGGCAGTGATGTAGTACGAAAGGCCAACGTCGCAATTGTATCGGATACGCGCGTTCTTCGCCAGTTCCGTAAGGGACGACCTCTCGTGCGGAAATTCTCGAAGAATTGTACGAAAGTACACTACAGGCCATTAAAATTGCTGCAACACGAAGATGACGTGCTACAGACGCGAAATTTAACCGACAGGAACCATATGCTGTGATATGCAAATGATTAGCTCTTCAAAGCATTCACACAAGGTTGACGCCGGTGGCGACACCTACAACGTGCTGACATGAGGAACGTTTCCAACCGGTTACTCATACACAAACAGCAGTTGACCGGCGTTGCCTCGTGAAACGCTGTTGTGATGCCTCGTGTAAGGAGGAGAAATGCGTACCATCACCTTTCCGACTTTGATAAAGGTCGGATTGTAGCCTATCACGATTGTGGTTCATCGTACCGCGACACTGCTGCTCGCGTTGGTCGAGATCCAATGACTGTTAGCATAATATGGAATCGGTGGGTTCAGGAGGGTAATACGGAACGCCGTGCTGGATCCCAACGGTCTCGCATCACTAGCAGTCGAGATGGCAGGCATCTTATCCGCATGGCTGTAACGGATCGTGCAGCCACGACTCGATCCCTGAGACAACAAATGGGGACGTTTGCAAGACAACAACCATCGCACGAACAGGTCGACGACGACGTTTGCAGCAGCATGGACTATCAGCTCCGAGACCATGACTGCGGCTACCCTTGACGCTGCATCACAGACAGGAGCGCCTGCGTGGTGTACTCAACGACGAACCTGGGTGCACGAATGGCAAAACGTCATTTTTTCGGATGAATGCAGGTTCTGCTAACAGCATCGTGATGGTCGCATCCGTGTTTGGCGACATCGTGGTGAACGCACATTGGAAGCGTGTATTCGTCATCGCCATACTGCCGTTATCACCCGGCGTGATGGTATGGCGTGCCATTGGTTACAAGTCTCGGTCACCTCTTGTTCGCATCGACGGCACTTTGAACAGTGGACGTTACATTTCAGATGTGTTACGACCCGTGGCTCTACCCTTCATTCGATCCCTGCGGAACCCTACATTTCAGCAGGATAATGCACGACCGCATGTTGCAGGTCCTGTACCGGCCTTTCCGGATACAGAAAATGTTCGATTGCTGCCCTGGCCAGCACATTCTCCAGATCTCTCACCAATTGAAAACGTCTGGTCAATGGTGGCCGAGCAACTGGCTCGTCACAATACGCCAGTCACTACTCTTGATGAACTGTGGTATCGTGTTGAAGCTGCATGGGCAGCTGCACCTGTACACGCCATCGAAGCTCTGTTTGGCTCAATGCCCAGGCGTATCGAGGCCATTATTACGGCCAGAGGTGGTTGTTATGGGTACTGATTTGTCAGGATCTATGCACCCAAACTGCGTGAAAATGTAATCACATGTCAGTTCTAGTATAATGTATTTGTCCAATGGATACCCGTTTATCACCTGCCTTTCTTCTTGGTGTAGCAATTTTAATGGCCAGTAGTGTAGTTCTAAGTCTAGGGGACTGATGACCTCAAGATGTTAAGTCCCATAGTTCTCAGAGCCATTTGAACTACCGGTGATATTTTCCGTGGCTTCGTCTCCCTCCTAGTGCTGTGGCGAACGAAAGGCTGTACTCGAGCTGCACGTAGGGCAGAAGCCCGTTCGCGGACTTCATATCTTTCTCTGTTCCTATCGCCCGTCCCGGGAACGTTATCACGCCGCTCTGCGTGCGCTGGCAGCTCGTGCGTCTGGCCCTACTAAAGTTATTTCAGACGGGCAGTGGGTGCAAATGTGTGCGCAGTCACTGTGACGTGACGTCGGACAGTTTGGAACCTGCAGCCGTTTGAAATGACGGGGAGCTGGTCCTTAAGCCGTCGGCACACGGACCGTGCTGTCCAACGTTAACGTTGAGCGTGCCAAGTTCAGCGAGCTGCTAAACGCCCAGGAATGATGCTACTTGTGCATACGGTACGTGGGCCCCAACAGGGTATACGCGATCGCAACGCACTCCAGCGGCAGGTGAGGGACGTTTCTAGTTCGTAAATCACACTGTTTACTCAACGGGCGCGCGTAAAATCCCCACGTTAGCTCTATTAAAACGCACATTTCGTCCACGAACAGGAAAGTACCATGTCCAATGATTAAGGACACAGGCTTATAAGAGTTCCATTACATGTTTGGCATACTTCTCCGCATAAGATGAACATTATTTCATCATCCCCACATTTTACTAAATCCCAAGGTAAGTATTACTTGATCACTGTACCTACCCAGTAGCAGAATCATTGCAACATGTCAATTACGAAGCGTAAAAGAACAAGGAGCAAAATATCTTTATGCAAGTAGTGCAAGTAGATTAAGCCAATCGAACAAAGTCACCCCTCAAAAAATGGTGAACTTATATTTACACATCAAATATTATGGTCTATACCTATATTGAACTAATAATAAAGTATCAGAATCTAATAAAAACGCGAATGTTAGGGGAAAAAAATTGGTTTGTCAGGACGGGAACCGCCGCCCCAACAAAAAAACTCATTATTGAACAGTGACGCTATTCATTACGCTTTTTTTTTTCGTTGGATCTGCTCGGGGCGGACGTCGTAAGACATTCGTTTAAGTTCGTTATTGATCAAGTAACTCAGCTTTTTTATTACAGAGGGTAGCTAACCCTCTGACCGAACACGCTGAGCTACCGTGCCGGCATCTAAAGCAACATTACGCCCTTCGTGTCTAATAATAGTATCTTACAGGTCGCTAAAAACCTTAATCGTAGATATGTTACTAACTGAAATTTAGTTATAACAAATTGTACCAAGAACAATGCGTTTTGAGTGTATCTTCAGTGTGTCGCTCCCTTCAAATAGCCTACTCTCATTATACGCGCAAGTTACAATAATTATTTTGCCGTGATGACTGGGTGTTGTGTGATGTCCTTAGGTTAGTTAGGTTTAAGGGGCTCCGGAAAGGCTCAAAATCATGAAAAGTCCAATTTTTACTTTTTTGCGTTTTCTGAATCTGCAGACTATTACCTTTTAATAGATATATAGTTTATTCAATTCCGAAGACTACAACTATTTTTAAATTTTTTTTGAAATGTGTTCTACATGGGCGTGACCCACTGTGGCGCTGTTAAACTGCTGTCAAATGGTGTTATTGTTAACGTCCGTGTTCATCAGGTACATTTTAGTGATGTGAGATAAAGTATGTGTTGTGGCTAACCTGTGATGGTTCAATATATATCGCTGGTGTGGTTGTCGATTGTTTCATGTTTATTTACTCTGTCGTTATCTCGAAAATATTCGTAATTAATTCTGTTTCTTGAGTCTCTGTTTTGTTGAAGTATAATAATGAGTAAAAGTAAAGTTATTAGAAATCCTCTGAAGGCTTTTAAGAAAAGGAGAAATGTTGGAAAGCCAAAGGTATGTGTTATTACTGTAAACAATAAAGACGATGAAAATCCCCAACATAGCTTGTGTCCCAAAGAAGAAGACAGTTGGTGTAAATATAACAAAGGATTGCTAATTGGTGAAGTGTACACTCATAAGCATAGTCTGCCTCATGCAATAATGGAGGTGATAAAACCTATTTTCAGAGACTTAGCAGCACCTGAACTGTTGAAAAAGTGTATTCACGGAAAAACTCAAAACCCCAATGAAAGTGTAAATAGTGTTATATGGTCGAGAATCCCCAAGACTGTATTTGTTGGAATAGAAACACTTCACTTTGGTGTGTACGATGCTGTTGCGACTTTCAATGATGGCAACATTGTAAGGTGCAAGGTATTTAGAAATATGGGAATGAAGATAGGTTCTAACATGGTACGAGCGATGCTTGCTTTAGACAAGGAACGTCTTCGGGCTGCAGGCAGGGCTGTTAAGAGTCTAGAAATACAAGCAAGAGTAAACAGGAGGAGGAACAAGAGGAAGCTGGAGGAGGAGTTTGCTGAGGATGAAGATAATCCATCCTATGGACCTGGAATACACTAAAAAGTTAATCCAATCTTTGTCGCTCGATTCCCCAAACTCTTATTTTCTCATACTAATTACATGTTTTCTAAGGATCTTCCAAACATATTTGTTTCAAACTTTCAGTAAATGTTACACAGTACCTTCTGCATAATTTAACACAGCCTTTTTCCAAAAAACTGTATATTTTTGAATATATAAATAAAAAATTGCAAAAAAAATGTTGTGGATTTTCATTAGAATTGAAAAAAAAAATCATCTTTAATAACTGAACTAAAATTTTGTAAAATCCCTGTGTTAAGTTGTAGCCCATATTCCAATAAATAATCTGTAAAAAGTTCAACTTCCTACCTCAAATACTTTGTGAGGAAAGATGTAATTTATAAGCGTTATTTTAACATTGCAAGTATAGGGCGTTCCGGAGCCCCTTAAGTAGTTCTAAGTTCTAGGGGACTGATGACTATAGCTGTTAAGTCCCATAGAGCTCAGAGCCATTTGAACCATTTGAACCAATTCTTTTGCCACGAATATGATGTTTCTCACACAGTTAAGAACAGGTTTTGCAGTGACTCTCAGTTTGCGGTGCTCGGAACGGCATATATACATACAGGCTTGAAATGAATGCCAATATGGCGCTTCATAACTCTGTACTGAAGGGAGACGGCGTGCTTGTGACGAAGGTGGCGCTGTGCCATCTTATTGGTGAACGTTCAGACGCACGCTCAGAATATCTGACATGCCAGCTACTGCTCTGCACGTTCGGAAAGACTCCCGAGCGTGCTATTCCACGCTGCGACGTCAGAAACTCTGCACGCTCAACGTTCTGATGCACGGTCCGTGTGCCGACGGCTTTAGCCAGCGCCGACGGCCGGCACGCGTCGCCTGAGGGGCAGCTGCCCGGGGGACACCCACCACCAGGCTGGCCGGCTGGCCGGCTGTGGCGAGTCCACCGGCGCACGGCAGGTAGCAAGCAGGTGGCGTGCACCTGCCGCTGCCCGCGCTGCAGGAGGCGGCGCCGCACCTGCGGGCACTGCCTCGCCACCTGCAGGTGCGCGGGCGGAGCCTCTGACGGGGCGGGGCGGACGGAGAATCCCAGCCACGGCGTCAGCCGAGGGGAAGCGACCCTGACCTGCCTCATCTCCGTAGTTTTCCTGTCTAGTAGACCTCTACCTTTCTACCCAAACCTCTCAACCCTGTGGAACACAGTCTCCCCTCTGCCAACACTTTATAAAGGCACATTTGGATGCCGTGCGTGAGTTTCCTCGGAAACGCGAAATCTTAATTAAATAATTAATCTCTGACAAATACATAAAGCATATGGCACAGAACTGCAGCGCTATGCCGCTGATAAAACAAAATACAATTACGACACTCTTATGTTTCATTAAGAAGAAGTAGGTGTTGTACAATAACTGGTGCGGGAAGCACGTATATTTCATTAACTGGCACACCGCCATATTTGATGTTATATAAGAACACTGCGAGTTGCAATATCACTAGCCACTCGACCCTGTAAAGATTCTATATTTATGAAAGTAAGTTGAATTATTTAACTGGAGGTTTATCTACATCTACATTCATACTCCGCAAGCCACCTGACGGTGTGTGGCGGAGGGTACTCTGAGTACCTCTATCGGTTCTCCCTTCTATTCCAGTCTCGTATTGTTCGTGGAAAGAAAGATTGTCGGTATGCTTCTGTGTGGGCTCTAATCTCTCTGATTTTATCCTCATGGTCTCTTCGCGAGATATACTTAGGAGGGAGCAATATACTGCTTGACCCCTGGGTGAAGGTATGTTCCCGAAACTTCAACAAAAGCCCGTACCGAGCTACATGAGCGTCTCTCTTCCAGAGTCTTCCACTGGAGTCCTTGTCTATCATCTCCGTAACGCTTTCGCGATTACTAAATGATCGTGTAACGAAGCGCGCTGCTCTCCGTTGGATCTTCTCTATCTCTTCTATCAACCCTATCTGGTACGGATCCCACACTGCTGAGCAGTATTATAACAGTGGGCGAACAAGCGTACTGTAACCTACTTCCTTTGTTTTCGGATTGCATTTCCTTAGGATTCTTCCAATGAACCCCGGTCTGGCATCTGCTTTACCGACGATTAATTTTATATGGTCATTCCATTTTAAATCACTCCTAATGCGTACTCCCAGATAATTTATGGAATTAACTGCTTCCAGTTGCTTACCTGCTGTTTTGTAGCTAAATGATAAGGGATCTATCTTTCTATGTATTCGCAGCACATTACACTTGTCTACATTGAGATTTAATTGCCATTCCCTGCACCATGCGTCAATTCGCTGCGGGTCTTCCTGCATTTCAGTACAATTTTCCATTGTTACAACCTCTCGATACACCACAGCATCATCTGCAAAAAGCCTCAATGAACTTCCGATGCCATCCACCAGGTCATTTATGTATATTGTGAATAGCAACGGTCCTATGACACTCCCCTGCGGCACACCTGAAATCACTCTTACTTCGGAAGACTTCTCTCCATTGAGAATGACATGCTGTGTTCTGTTATCTAGGAACTCCTCAATCCAATCACACAATTCGTTGAATGTATCTGATTTAACTAACTGTGTAAACTTTTTTATATTTAGTAGACAGTCACCTCTGTATGACGTATTGACATGGCTGGCAAATTATTCTAATATTGAGATTTTGAGTCCGCACCTACCGCAGCAGCCTTTGGAAACGATTTAAATACGAAGTCCGATTATATGAGTCTAATTTCACGGTCAACTACGAATAACATTACATTTACGAAAATGTCATTGTCAAGCGTCTGGACCGAGCGAGGTGGCGCAGTGGTTAGCACACTGGACTCGCATTCGGGAGGACGACGGTTCAATCCCGCGTCCGGCCATCCTGATTTAGGTTTTCCGTGATTTCCCTAAATCGCTCCAGGCAAATGCCGGGATGGTTCCTCTGAAAGGGCACGGCCGACTTCCTTCCCTAATCCGATGAGACCGATGACCTCGCTGTTTGGTCTCTTCCCCCAAAAACCAACCAACCAACCAAGCGTCTGATACCAAATAATTAAACGTCCACGTTCCAGATAAGCAAATATTAATTACAACCAATCACTATCATACATATACAATAACCAATATTTTATTTTATTTTTTTATTTATTTATTTTATAACTTCTCACTCTATCAGAGGTCCTTCCGATTTTAAGTGAAAGTGCAGTGTTTTTATCAGAAGAATTTCAACTTTCACTGATGTGTTTCTAAAATTTACTTTTTTGCTTTCGTTTACCTGTTCGCCTTTTTTTTAAATTTAAAACAGAAAATTGCCCCAAAATTTGTTCCTATATCTCACTGTAAATTTTTTTTCATACGTTTAACTGAAGAGCGGAGAATTGCACCGCTGAACCCCCCACCCGTATATGGGACGAGAGATGAGATGGGTAGATCACATAACTAATGAGGAGATATGGAATAGAATTGGGGAGAAGAGAAGTTTGTGGCGCAACTTGACAAGAAGAAGGGATCGGTTGGTAGGACATATTCTGAGGCATCAAGGGATCACCAATTTAGTATTGGAGGGCAGCGCGGAGGGTAAAAATCGTAGACGGAGACAAGAGATGAATACCCTAAACAGATTCAGAAGGATGTAGGTTGCAGTAGATACTGGGAGATGAAGAAGCTTGCACAGGATAGAGTAGCACGGAGAGCTGCATCAGAACAGTCTCTGGACTGAAGACCACAACAACAAAAGGGATGAAACAAAAATAAACGAAGAAAAGCCCAGTCTAATGTCTTCGCCTCTGTGGAATAGTTCACTGTCGCACAGGGCCTTAATGTAAACCCTTATTTCGTGTGTTCCTACTTACTAATACGCCATTTAGTTTGTCTGTATTCTTCTTCATGTACAAGCGAATTAAGACGCGGTCTGTGCGAACCCTAATATGGCGTTCGTGCAGTGTTTCAATAAGGGCCATTCAGTAATTACAGAGAAAAATTGATGTACGAATGAAACAGTTTGTAGGAGGAGCTCATTGCTTACGTCATTCAAGGTTGGCGTCACTGCGATGAGCTGAGAACAGCTGACCAATAAAAACTGTTTTCTTTATAATCTCAGTATTGAATTTAACGATGGCGTGTTCTCTTCAAGTTTCCACACTAGCTGAACAACGTTCAGTGATCCGTTTTTCGATTTCTTATGTGTAAAACCAACTAAAGCCTTTTCTCCAATAATTTTACGGCACGGTGAAAGTAGTATGCAGTACGGAAATATTTATAAGTGGCTAGAACCGTTAAAAAAGAAGAAAAGGTCAATGCTGAGTGACTGGCCGGCCAGTTAAAGTGTGAGCCCGTGCTGACGACATTACTCGTGAGCACCGACGAACTGCTGTTCAACATTAGCAAAAACAGCTGCGGTAAGTGTTGGCGCAGTTCGTAACGTTATCGGTGACAAGCTCGAGTACAGCAAAACGAGGGCTACGTCCGTCGCGAAAGAGTTAACGCAACATCACGAGGAAGCGCAACGGAAGGGTAGGTGGCCCTTTTCTAAGCAAGATTTAATGTGTGCTGAAACTCCAGTCACCATTTTCAACCCAAGTCCAAAAGACAAAACATGGAATCAAACACTTTGTGGGAAAGAGGGTCAAAAAACAAAGAGGCTAACTTCTTTGCATCAGACTCAAAAATCTAATTCATATTTGGGACTAATGTGTTGATATAGGTGGGGATTACGTTGAGAGGTAGTAAAAACCTCATTTTGTTAAAATGCGCAGTTTCTTTCCTACACCAATTTGTCTCTTTAATTATTGAATGTCCGTCGTATATTCCGTTCTATACAACTTAAGGTAGAGGGAGGTATATTCGCGATAGATTTACATTTTCAACATTTTTTCCGCTCTCTTACATGAAACCATTTCATCCAGTTAGGTGTAGGCAATCATAAGTTATAAGCAGAATTTTAAAAGATTATCAAATATCGGAGAGATTCGTAGGCAATTTCGTGATAGTTGCAAGATGATTAGTAGACTGCAGCTATGTCAACAGTATCTGCCACGTATGATGTCCCAAGAGATTACAAGCAAACAGATGTGGTGGCAATGACTTAAGAAAAAAAGTGACTTTACCCTACCTTACGTAAATCTGGTTATTTGCTGTTCTTCTTGGAGTTGCACTTTTAATTACTACCAGTGTTCTGCCCGTAACTCTATGCAGGGGCAGTAGCTAAAGAAAACTATACGTCTGTAGTGAAAAATTCCTTATGTATTACAAGCAGTTACTTATATGTATTTGGGACATGTCTTACTCTGTTACAACGAACTACTGTATATATCGGTCTCATAAACGAGACACCAGAGGACCTTGCTGTATATTCTTACAGTCGGGTATCTTGTTCGTGACAGTTTTCCTTGGACCAAATATAGACTGTTTATTTGTAGTTATTTTAAGATCTTTTCCGAACGCCAATTAGGAAGCGGCGCCATTACTCTTCGACTACTTTCTTCTGCTTGTGTCGCAGTGTCCCCTGCTGCTGTCACGGGGTCGCCGCCGTCTGCGGCTTCCTTTTCCTCGGGGTGGGTCACGTCTTTTCTGTAAGAGAATTTCTGCAGAGGTCTTTGGATGTCCTTCGGTGAGATGTTTCTCTGCCGCTCTCTTCGGACGAGCCACTTCAGCTTTGCTTTCCCTTATATAGTCACGGAGACAGGTGGAGATATCTTTGACATCCCATTTGCGCCAGTCTAGAGAGCGACGCAGTTCAGCGTAGGTCATCTACCGTAGGTTCCCGCTGTGGCAATTATTGCTCCCACAGCGTTCTTTTCCCCTGCTGTGTTGATGACCCTCAGTGTCCGATTCGTTCACACCGACAATATTTCCATCTTCTGTCTGCCCACTACAAACACGTTTCTCTTTTATCATACCGAACGCATTTGTAAATGAATCGGTCCATAAGACTTAGGATCCTTTGTAGATCCGTCTTGTGCTTTTCAACTAGTACTGACGTTATCCATATTCGAGCTATCCTGTCTTCTAGTAAACATCCCTCCAGAAGTGCCATAAAGTACGGATAGAGGTCTGTGCCGAAAACGGAAATGCTGCCTACATGTGTAAGTTGTTATGTGCGGATTTTGTAACATCGCAAACCACGTTAACCGGCTCGGTACGCCGGAATTGTGACGATAGACTAGCGAGCGGCCTGAATCTGCTGAAGTCAGCTCTCGTAATTTACATTCGACTGACTAAGAACGTAAGGACCGCCCAAGATCACATTTCTTTAAAAACTAATTAGTGAAACGGATTTCGTGAAAGTTTCTGCAGAATATTTCGTCCGTATGTGGAAGTAAAATGAAGTCCCATTACAAGCACTCGTCATGCTGTTAAATACACTCCTGGAAATGGAAAAAAGAACACATTGACACCGGTGTGTCAGACCCACCATACTTGCTCCGGACACTGCGAGAGGGCTGTACAAGCAATGATCACACGCACGGCACAGCGGACACACCAGGAACCGTGGTCTTGGCCGTCGAATGGCGCTAGCTGCGCAGCATTTGTGCACCGCCGCCGTCAGTGTCAGCCAGTTTGCCGTGGCATACGGAGCTCCATCGCAGTCTTTAACACTGGTAGCATGCCGCAACAGCGTGGACGTGAACCGTATGTGCAGTTGACGGACTTTGAGCGAGGGCGTATAGTGGGCATGCGGGAGGCCGGGTGGACGTACCGCCGAATTGCTCAACACGTGGGGCGTGAGGTCTCCACAGTACATCGATGTTGTCGCCAGTGGTCGGCGGAAGGTGCACGTGCCCGTCGACCTGGGACCGGACCGCAGCGACGCACGGATGCACGCCAAGACCGTAGGATCCTACGCAGTGCCGTAGGGGACCGCACCGCCACTTCCCAGCAAATTAGGGACACTGTTGCTCCTGGGGTATCGGCGAGGACCATTCGCAACCGTCTCCATGAAGCTGGGCTACGGTCCCGCACACCGTTAGGCCGTCTTCCGCTCACGCCCCAACATCGTGCAGCCCGCCTCCAGTGGTGTCGCGACGGGCGTGAATGGAGGGACGAATGGAGACGTGTCGTCTTCAGCGATGAGAGTCGCTTCTGCCTTGGTGACAATGATGGTCGTATGCGTGTTTGGCGCCGTGCAGGTGAGCGCCACAATCAGGACTGCATACGACCGAGGCACACAGGGCCAACACCCGGCATCATGGTGTGGGGAGCGATCTCCTACACTGGCCGTACACCACTGGTGATCGTCGAGGGGACACTGAATAGTGCACGGTACATCCAAACCGTCATCGAACCCATCGTTCTACCATTCCTAGACCGGCAAGGGAACTTGCTGTTCCAACAGGACAATGCACGTCCGCATGTATCCCGTGCCACCCAACGTGCTCTAGAAGGTGTAAGTCAACTACCCTGGCCAGCAAGATCTCCGGATCTGTCCCCCATTGAGCATGTTTGGGACTGGATGAAGCGTCGTCTCACGCGGTCTGCACGTCCAGCACGAACGCTGGTCCAACTGAGGCGCCAGGTGGAAGTGGCATGGCAAGCCGTTCCACAGGACTACATCCAGCATCTCTACGATCGTCTCCATGGGAGAATAGCAGCCTGCATTGCTGCGAAAGGTGGATATACACTGTACTAGTGCCGACATTGTGTATGCTCTGTTGCCTGTGTCTATGTGCCTGTGGTTCTGTCAGTGTGATCATGTGATGTATCTGACCCCAGGAATGTGTCAATAAAGTTTCCCCTTCCTGGGACAATGAATTCACGGTGTTCTTATTTCAATTTCCAGGAGTGTATTAACCTTTCAGTTTTTGTGTGTGATTTACGTTGATTCACGAGAATTTTCAATAGTGTTAATGTGCTACACTTCTTAAGCGTTGCGTTGTGTACTTGTAGACATTTTTAAGAAAATGATTGAGAACATAACTTATTTTATACTGAACACTTGTTTGTGTCATGTGTGATGCATGAACAGGAGCCACACTGTGTAGAGAACATTCCAGTGGATGCAGTCTGCTGGGGAAGCTTCCGTCTCGCTCTGTGCCAGCTTTCCGTAATTAAGTGACACCCTCTGTTAATGTAAACAAAACATGTAATCAGAGCAGGAATGGTCGGGACATGAGGCTGATGCTCACACGACGGAAGCGGGATGTAGGTCTCGCTGTGCAGAAAAACCGAGAGCACAGACGCGTCCCACTCTCTGGCGTTCGCATCTACACCTACATCTATACTCCGCAAGCCATCTGAGGGTGTGTGGCGGAGGGTACCTTTAGTACCTTTATCGCTTCTCCCTTCTATTCCAGTCTCGTATTGTTCGTGGAAAGAAAGATTGTCGGAATGCCTCTGTGTGGGCTCTAATCTCTCTGATTTTATCCTCATGGTCTCTTCGCGAGATATACGTAGGACGGAGCAAGATACTGCTTGACTCCTCGGTGAAGGTATGTTCTCGAAACTTCAACAAAAACCCGTGCCGAGCTACTGAGCGTCTCTCTTGCACAGTGTTCCACTGGAGTTTATCTATCATCTCCGTAACGCTTTCGCGATTACTAAATGATCCTGTAACGAAGCGCGCTGCTCTCCGTTGGATCTTATCTCTTCTATCAACCCTATCTGGTATGGATCCCACACCGGTGAGCAGTATTCAAGCAGTGGGGGAACAAGCGTACTGCCGGCCGCGGTGGTCGAGCGGTTCTAGGCGCTTCAGTCCGAAACCGCACGACTGCTACGGTCGCAGGTTCGAATCCTGCCTCGGGCATGGATGTGTGTGATGTCCTTAGGTTAGTTAGGTTTAAGTAGTTGTAAGTTCTAGGGGACTGATGATCTCAGGTGTAAAGTCCCATAGTGCTCAGAGCCATTTGAACCATTTCTTGAACAAGTGTACTGTAAACTACTTCTACGCAGACGTCAACAGCGCTCCTACCGTCTGCCGGACGCTGCGCGTTGAAGCCAATTAGTATAGCGGCACTCCGTCCTCAGTGGACAGTCGATCTAAGCCATGATAATCATTGTTATCGGTCGCACTGTTACTGCTGTAGAGTAACTTTTAATCATAAATTGTTACGGATATCCGCACCGAGACAAGTAGGTCTATTTACCCTGCGGAAATCCAGATATGGAACGCCACGCTTGCTCAGCTGTCGTAATACCTCTGCGGTTATTGAAGACGGACTTGCAGCCGTCAGGTTCTTTTTCTGTTTTGTTATTGTGTCTGCTTCTTCTTCGGCAGACCTGATCAGCACTATACAGGGTGGTCCATTGATCGTGACCGGGCCAAATATCCCACGAAATAAGCGTCAAACGAAAAAACTACAAAGAACGAAACTCGTCTAGCTTGAAGGGAGAAACCAGATGGCGCTATGGTTGGCCCGCTAGATGGCGCTGCCATAGGTCAAACGCATATCAGCTGCTTTTTTTTTTTAATAGGAACCCCCATTTTTATTACATATTCGTGTTGTACGTAAAGAAATATGAATGTTTTAGTTGGACCACTTTTTTCGCTTTGTGATAGATGGCGCTACAATAGTCACAAATATATGGCTCACAATTTTAGACGAACAGTTGGTAACAGGTAGGTTTTTTAAATTAAAATACAGACCGTAGGTACGTTTGAACATTTTATTTCGCTTGTTGCAATGTATTACATGTACCTTTGTTAACTTATCATTTCTGAGAACACATGCTGTCACAGCGTGATTACCTGTAAATACCACATTAATGCAATAAATGCTCAAAATGATGTCCGTCAACCTCAATGCATTTGGCAATACGTGTAACGACATTCCTCTCAACAGTGAGTAGTTCGCCTTCCGTAATGTACGCACATGCATTGACAATGCGCTGACGCATCCTGTCCGGCGTTGTCGGCGAATCACGATAGCAAATATCTACATCTACATCTACATTTATACTCCGCAAGCCACCCAACGGTGTGTGGCGCAGGGCACCCTACGTGCCACTGTCATTACCTCCCTTTCCTGTTCCAGTCGCGTATGGTTCGCGGGAAGAACGACTGTCTGAAAGCCTCCGAGCGCGCTCGAATCTCTCTAATTTTACATTCGTGATCTCCTCGGGAGGTATAAGTAGGGGGAAGCAATATATTCGGTACCTCATCCAGAAACGCACCCTCTCGAAACCTGGCGAGCAAGCTACACCGCGATGCAGAGCGCCTCTCTTGCAGAGTCTGCCACTTGAGTGTATTAAACATCTCCGTAACGCTATCACGGTTACCAAATAACCCTGTGACGAAACGCGCCGCTCTTCTTTGGATCTTCTCTATCTCCTCCGTCAACCCGATCTGGTACGGATCCCACACTGATGAGCAATACTCAAGTATAGGTCGAACGAGTGTTTTGTAAGCCACCTCCTTCGTTGATGGACTACATTTTCTAAACACTCTCCCAATGAATTTCAACCTGGTACCCGACTTACCAACAATTAACTTTATATGATCATTCCACTTCAAATCGTTCCGCACGCATACTCCCAGATATTTTACAGAAGTAACTGCTACCAGTGTTTGTTCCGCTATCATATAATCATACAATAAAGGATCCTTCTTTCTGTGTATTCGCAATACATTACATTTGTCTATGTTAAGGGACAGTTTCCACTCCCTGCACCAAGTGCCTATCCGCTGCAGATCTTCCTGCATTTCTCTGCAGTTCTCTAACGCTGCAACTTCTCTGTATACTACAGCATCATCCGCTAAAAGCCGCATGGAACTTCCGACACTATCTACTAGGTCATTTATATATATTGTGAAAAGCAATGGTCCCATAACACTCCCCTGTGGCACGCCAGAGCTTACTTTAACGTCTGTAGACGTCTCTCCATTGATAACAACATGCTGTGTTCTGTTTGCTAAAAACTCTTCAATCCAGCCACACAGCTGGTCTGATATTCCGTAGGCTCTTACTTTGTTTATCAGGCGACAGTGCGGAACTGTATCGAACGCCTTCCGGAAGTCAAGAAAAATAGCATCTACCTGGGAGCCGGCATCTAATATTTTCTGGGTCTCGTGAACAAATAAAGCGAGTTGGGTCTCACACGATCGCTGTTTACGGAATCCATGTTGATTCCTACAGAGTAGATTCTGGGTTTCCAAAAACGACATGATACTCGAGCAAAAAACATGTTCTAAAATTCTACAACAGATCGACGTCAGAGATATAGGTCTATAGTTTTGCGCCTCTGCTCGACGACCCTTCTTGAAGACTGGGACTACCTGTGCTCTTTTCCAATCATTTGGAACCCTCCGTTCCTCTAGAGACTTGCGGTACACGGCTGTTAGAAGGGGGGCAAGTTCTTTCGCGTACTCTGTGTAGAGTCGAATTGGTATCCCGTCAGGTCCAGTCGACTTTCCTCTGTTGAGTGATTCCAGTTCCTTTTCTATTTCTTGGACACTTATTTCGATGTCAGCCATTTTTTCGTTTGTGCGAGGATTTAGAGAAGGAACTGTAGTGCGGTCTTCCTCTGTGAAACAGCTTTGGAAAAAGGTGTTTAGTATTTCAGCTTTACGCGTGTCATACTCTGTTTCAATGCCATCATCATCCCGGAGTGTCTGGATATGCTGTTTCGAGCCACTTACTGATTTAACGTAAGACCAGAACTTCCTAGGATTTTCTGTCAAGTCGGTACA